>NC_057735.1:50160439-50177996 GCF_004010195.1 Chiloscyllium plagiosum
CCGCAAATTTGGATTGGTCAGCAGGGACCTTCCTCGTTATTTTCAGGTTAGGGACTTCATCCAAAAAAAAACTACGCTTTTGACCAACAACTGTAGGTCTGACACAGAGAGGAGAGTGCTCTTGGTTTGTACTGGTTACCAACTATTGTGGAGCGGTGTCTCGAATGACATTGAGTGACTGTGAGTAAGAGTTGGGAGTGGAGAGCCCCTCAGAGATATGAGAGGACATTTGGGAGAACATGAGAAAGATCTCGATCTGTAACAGAACATATGCCATGCAGTTGAAGGTTCTTCATAGGATTCATTTGGCCCCAGATCGTCTTAGGATATTCAAAAAGGGAGCATCTCCAATCTGCCCCAAGTGCAAAATCAGCATAGATCCCCTCACTGTTTGTGGTCATGCCACTAGCTTCATAGGTACTGGAGCACTGTGGCAGGGGTAACGGAGAGGGTCTTGGGGGCCGAAGTAAAGGGGAAACCGGTCTCTGTCTTCTTGGGCTTGCCGAATTTATCTTCCTTAGACGCACATGGGGGAAAGAAGTATTTAACATTCTCACTTACAATGCAAGGAAGAATATTTTGATGAGCTGGGTGTCTGGGAACCTTCCCGGGCCTGTTGGAATGAAGTTAATTATGGAACGCATCCCTTTGGATTTCCTCACAAATCTGGTGCACCATAAAACAGAACTTTTTTAGAAGACATGGCAGCCCTTTTTTGAATTACATGGACATAGACTTGACTGCCATTTTAATTAGGGCATTTGTTTAGCCATGGTGATTAGGTTTAGTGAGCCTTGTGCCCTTGGAAGAAGAATTCTGAATAAATACGGGCACGAGAATTAATGCTCCCAAAGGTTGGGAGCTTCGGTGTGGTTGCGCTGAGTAGCGTTATTTATTTATAGATTTGTGGCGAATGTGGTTTTTGATTTGTAGAGTAATAGTTAGTTCATTGTAGTTATTATTTTTAATTGTATTTATGTACTTTTATAATTTTGTAAAGAACAAAATTTCTCTATAAAAAAACTGAAATGAGGAATTTCTGAAGCCAGAGGATGGCAAATTTGCAGCACTCATTGCTGCAGAGGTCTGTGGCAACCATGTCATTGAGTGCATTTAAGACAGAGGTTCTTGATAAGTAGGGAAATCAAGGGCTACGGAGAGAAGGCAGGAGAATAAGGTTGCAAAACATATCAGCCGTGATCAAATGGTGGAGCAGACTTGATTGGCCAAATGGTGTACTTCTGATCCTGTAACTTATGGTTATAAGTACTGTTATTGATCTGCAGGTACGAGTCTCAAGAGACATGAAATAGCACATCTGGTGAAAGGTAAAATAGGGAGGAACTGTTCCCCTCTGTACAGGCTAGGGTGCAAGAGGGTACACATTTGAAACAGGTATTAAAAGAAGACAAGAGGGAAAATTTTTTTGTGCAGCAAATGGTTAATGTGTAGAATGCCCTGCCCGAGTGTGTGGTGGAAGCAGATTCAGTTGAAGGATTCAGAAGGAAATTACTGTTTTTTTTAATAAAGGAAAAGTGTGCATTGTTATAGAGAGAAGGTGGAGTGAAGGCAGTAGGTGAATTATCCATTCAGAAAGCTGTTTTGTACATCATGGACTGAAGATCCATCTCCAATGCTGAAGAATTGTGAAATAAGGGAAAATTGAGAACTTAGGAACCTGCATTCGGGAAAAAATAAGGAAGGGAGGAAAAGTGAGTGAGTTAGCAGTTTGATCCAAGAAACCTAACAATGGGAAAACAACAGTTGATGGGTCAAAAAGTGAATTCACTTGCTTCACATTAAGGAACAACAGAGGAGCTATTACACTTTTGATGTGTAATCTGAGTTTTAAGAGTCAACAAGATTTGAAAGCAAATTTGCAGGCAAGTTGCAGAAAGCTACATGAACTATTAAATGGTGACTGTGGTACTGTTTTGATCAGTGTGTTTGCTGCTTGGTGAGACAGGAGGAGTTGCTAGAACTAGCTCTGGAGAATAAGGTGTGCCAAGTAGAAGATGTTTCAATGGAAGAGCTTTTGAGGATCAATGATTAAGACACTGATTAAAAATAAAAGTACTTCCGAAGCTAGAAATCTGATATAAAAACTGAAAGTCCTGGAGATATTCAGGAATGGCAGTATCTGAGGAGCCAGAGTTAAAGCTTGTGACAAAGAGCATTGCTGTCAAATGTTAATGTTGTTTAGCGCTCCAGTGTTTATGATCTGAATGGATATGAAGAAAGAACCGCCTCAGGCGACTGACTGTGTGGAGTTTGCAAGTTCTCCCCGTGTCTGCGTGGGTTTCCTCCGGGTGCTCCGGTTTCCTCCCACAGTCCAAAGATGTGCAGGTCAGGTGAATTGGCCATGCTAAATTGCCTGTAGTGTTAGGTAAAGGGTAAATGTAGGGGTATGAGTGGGTTGCGCTTTGGCGGGGCGGTGTGGTCTTGTTGGGCCGAAGGGCCTGTTTCCACACTGTAAGTAATCTAATCTAAACCAAGGAAAAATTAAAACTAAAAAAATGGATTAGAACTAATTTGTGTATTGCAACCCTCAAAAAGAGAGAGCTTTGTGCAAGTGTGACACATTTCTTTCTGGAAGATGACTTCAAAAGAAGCTTATGTCAGTGAAATATTCATTACACAGTAAGGAGTAAAATTGAATTATGAACAGAGGAAATTTAAAAGATGGAAGAAGAGTCAATCAAGGTATGAGAATGGGTTAGTGCCTGATGTCACAGACAAAAGCGAATCTGGTGAATTTAGATTGCTTCCTTATCTCTTAAGCCAGAAGCAGTTATTTGATTTATTCTTTACTCTCTCTCTCTTCACCCACCTGGGTTTTTGAAATAAGCATACAGCAAAAACCTTTAAGAGGAAGTCTAAAATAGAATTTACTAACAAAATATTTAGAACATGGGGGAGTTGTTTCGCTACTCCATTCACTTGCACATCAACTCAGGAAGTTTAAAAAAAAGGAAATCCGAGAGATTATAAATTCTGATAAATCTAGAAGTTTTAAAAATCAATTCATTAAGTTGTAAACTCCCAGAGGTAAATCCACTAATAGTTTCCTTGGTGAGCTGAGCCAAATAGTGTTCTTTCTACAAAGCAATGTATAGGCTTCCTTCTAGCCCGGACTTAGATGATGGGACCTAGGCTGGCTACAAACTCAGCATGGAATCTTGCTCTCCCTTGAGGTTAGCTAGCAACCAATTTAGAATCCCAGAAGCAATTATACAAGTATTAAGCAATTATACAATCCCTGCATTGTGGAAAGAGGCCGTTCATCTCATCTAGTCTGTGCCAAACCTTTCAAAGAGCATAGGTGAAGCATTAACTGGACAATTACTGACCAGTCAGACTAATGTTGATGACAATCTGTTACAAAATTAATCCTATGTGGAGAAATGAGCAAATAATGGCAAATCAGTATAGATTAATATTGATTTTAGATGGTTTGCTGTTATTTAACTTGATTGAGTTCTTCATTCCTTTAATGGGCATATGAATGAGAGTAATACAGTTGATATTATCTGAATTTGGAAATTAACATTCAAAAGGCGTTTGATGAAGTACTAAAACTTTTAGTTAAATTAAAGCCCCTGAAATTGAAGGGAAAGTGACAGCATGGATGCAAAACTGGTGGAGGGAGGAATATGGGGTGTATGGTTTGTTCTGGTGTGGAAGCAAATATCTTAGTGTTTCTAAACATTAATATCTGTACTCTGATTTGGATATCTGTACTGTTCTTTTTGAAACATATTAATGACATCATCTTGAAAGTATAAGGGAGAATTTCAAAATTTGTGAATAAAGTAAGGTTGCAAATGAAGGAGAGAAATCTGCTTTTGGATGCAGGCTGATGAAATGGGTAGACACATGACAGAATTTGAATGTAGAGAACAAAATGATACATTTTGGTAAGAGAATGAAGGGAGGCCATATGAGTGAAATATAACTTTAAACTAGGTGCCAGGATAGAGATCTGATTGTGTGTACACAAATCTTTGAAATAGCAGAGCAAGTTGAAAAGCTGTTTTAAAAAGAAATGTGTGACTGTTGAGTTTCACAATTTGATAAAGGCATGAAGTACCTGCAGTAAAGTTAAGCTAAAAATTTGCATTAAATTTTAAAAATCCCTATTTGTTATGTTGCACTGCAGGAATGAAAGATCTTAAAGCTGAAGGGAGATTTACTAAAATGGCACAAGGGCGAAGAAACTTGATTGTGTAGAAACTACAGAACTTCATATCAGTCCACATGTTTGTAGTTAACACCCATTCCTACTTTCCATCACTTGACTTAATTGCCTTTTCTGGGAGAGTTGTAGGTTTGTTAGGTTCTAATTGGGAAAACTGAACTCATTGCCTCAGCTAAATTTGTTGTCTTAACCAAATGATTTACAAGTAAGAGGATAAGGTTTTGTAATTTAAAGTAGCAAAGGCTAAATAGTGATCTAGAGCTGTTTGGGGTGCGTGTGTGTCTGTCTCCTTTGTACTCATGTATTAATATACACTGTGGTTCCAATGTGGATCAACTGAGGATGAGCCATAAATGTGGCATATCTATGGTTGCCCACAGACTGAGAATGAATGAGAAAAGTGAATTGAGGATTATCACCATCTGATCATTTGCTTGAACTTTTGTTGTAGGCAAAGGTGGCCATCAGAGAGCTTTTACCAAATGGTCTGCGAGAGTCGATCAGTAAAGTGCGTTCGAGTGTAGCTTATGCTATATCGGCAATAGCTTACTGGGATTGGCCAGAGGCATGGCCAGAGCTCTTCCGACTATTGATGGAGATGCTGATTAGTGGTGATGTGAATGCAGTGCACGGGGCTATGCGGGTGCTCACAGGTATGATTAATGGGTATTCTTTTCAGAACCCTAATTGTTTTAAACCACAATTCAGGAAGATAAAACTGGGGCTCTTTTTGCTTACTAATACCTCTGTCTCCTTCTGCAGAATTCACCCGAGAAGTGACAGATACACAGATGCCACTTGTGGCTCCTGTAATTTTGCCAGAAATGTATAAAATTTTTACAATGGCTGAGGTAAGTGACAAGCGATGGCAGTTGTTCTTTTAGGTTCCCTGAACTATCAAAGACAGAGAAACAAGCTTCCAAAGCCAGTTGAAGTTCTAATATCTATATTAAAGAATTTTAAAATTCCTCATAGGATATGAATGATGCGGAGTAGGTCTGTTATCCAATTCTCTCTCTCCCCCCCCCCCCCCCCAAAGAAAACAGTTGCTGATGAACACCGTACAACATTGTTGAACTGTAGATACAGCACTGTGCTATTAGGAAGGGGATTTTGATTTTGTTACAATACCCAATATTGGGGAACAGGTTGAATATGATAACATTCCTTGATGTTTAATTTTGCCAAATAACTTGAGTCTGACCTGCACTCGTTACTTGGGTAGCCTGCAAATCAAAGGACATTTAGTTTTCCAACTGGCAGGTTCAGCTGCGCTAGTGAATTGTCACTTGGCCTTCGACCACCCTATTCTGACCAGTGACCCCATATTAGATGACAAAATCAAACTGCTGGAGACGCTCAGCAAGTCTGACAGCGTCTGTGGAGAGAAAAGAGTGAATGCTTTAAGTTCAGTGACCCTTGTTCAGAATATTCAGGGCTGATCTGTTAATATTTTGAAATCCACATTCTCAGATAACCCCAGCTAACTCAGATTCTTGGCAGTCAAAGGAATTAATCTACCACTGCCTTACAATAATTCTATGATCCCACTTCTTCTGCCCCCTGAGGCTAAGTGTTCCAAAGTTGTCAATCCTATGGGAGAAGAAATTTTTGCTCTTCTGTCCAAAAAGGAAGAACCCTAATTTTAAAACAGTGCTTCCTAATTCTGGGCTTCTCCACAGGAGAAAATATTACTGTGCCATCTTGTCGACATCATTCAGGATTTTGTGCATCCCAGTTAAGTCAGCCCTCTTTGTTCTAATCTCCCCTGGAATAAGTCGAACTTGTCAAGTACGTTTTCAAAATAAAAAACAACACACTCCATTCCAGGTTTCAGTCTTGTAAACCTCTGAATTGCCTCCAATTTATTTGCATTCTTCATCAATTATGGAAACCAAAACCGCGCGGTATTCAAGATGTGGTCTCATCAATGTCTTGTATAACTGAAGCATAATATCCTATGTATTTTAGTTCATCTCACAATAAAGGGTAGTAGTTCATTAGACTTCTTGATACTGACCTTTTGTGACTCATACATCTAGATCGCTCAAAATCTCAAAATTCTGCAATCATCCTGTTTAAATGTTCTTGTGCTTTTTCATTCTTCCTGTCAATGTGAACAGTTTCGCACTTTGTAAAAACAATGACTGCAGATGCTGGAAACCAGATTCTGGATTAGTGGTGCTGGAAAAGCACAGCAGTTCAGACAACATCTGAGGAGTAGTAAAATCGATATTTCGGGCAAAAGCCCTTCAGGGCATCAAAGTTTCACACTGTGCTTATAATACACCATCTGCCAAAGTTTTGTCCACTCACTCAAGCTATCCATCCTTATCTGAGTGCGCAAAAGCTTTTCCTCACAAGGAGTGGTTCGAGTGCATTGTCTGGAAACGTGGAGGTAGTTTCAATCAAGTCATTCAAGAGGCCATGAGAGGATGATTTTAAATAAAACTGTTGTGCAAGGATACGAAATGGGCAGTCGGTTGGCTTTGAGTCACAATGTTCATTTGGAGAGCTGGTGCAAACACAATGGACCGAATGTGCCGCAACAGTTTGGCAACATACTTCCCTACTATCTGTGTTGTCTGCAAATATAACTACCATGCCTTTGTTCTCCTTGTCAAAATAATTGATGCAAATTGCAAAAAATTGATACCCCAGCACAGAACCTGCAGGACCCCATTCATCGCATCCTGCCAGTTTGGCAAAAAAGAACTTTGCCTACCAACCATCAGCCATCTTTCCATCCATGCTAACATTCCACACATATTAGAACTTTTATTTTCTTCAATAACCATTCATGTTCTGCCTTATCTGCCTTCTGGAAATCCATTGCCTTTAAATGTTCTTGTGCTTTTTCATTCTTCCTGTCAATGTGAACAGTTTCGCACTTTGTAAAAACAATGACTGCAGATGCTGGAAACCAGATTCTGGATTAGTGGTGCTGGAAAAGCACTTTGATGCCCTGAAGGGCTTTTGCCCGAAATGTCGATTTTACTACTCCTCAGATGTTGTCTGAACTGCTGTGCTTTTCCAGCACCACTAATCCAGAATCTGGTTTCCAGCATCTGCAGTCATTGTTTTTACAAAGTGCGAAACTGTTCACATTGACAGGAAGAATGAAAAAGCACAAGAACATTTAAACAGGATGATTGCAGAATTTTGAGATTTTGAGCGATCTAGATGTATGAGTCACAAAAGGTCAGTATCAAGAGGGCTTGCCTTTATCCACAGCACATGTACTCCTTTAATGATGTCTCAAATTAGTTAAATATGATTTTTTTTCTTTCATAAATCATGCTGATTTCCGACTTGAGGTATTTCTAAGTACCTAGTTTTGGTTTTAATACAAACACAGAATTCTGGAGAAACTCAGCAGGTTTGGCAGCATCAGCTAGTGTTTCAGATTCAATATGACACCTCTTCAAAACTGTGTTCAAACACATTCCCCATAAAATCTGGCTAATTTATTTATAAATTACAGTTTTCTTCTCTTGAATAGAGGGATATGTAAAGTCTGATAGAACATTTCGTGGATTGAGGGGAAAAAAATGGAAAATTAACACTAATGCACCTACTACCACTCAAGAACCTAGGAAGAAGCCCAACTGGACCTTGAAACTTTGTTGACATGTAGCTGCTTCAGCTAGCTTAGTGTTACTTCCTTAGTGATTGTAATTTCACTAACGTTCTCTTTCCCTTCAAGGTTCTGACTTACAGCTATTACTGGAATGTTTTGTTGTAACCTGTATAGTGAATACAAAAGCAAAATACTGTTTACTTCATCTGCCATTTCCTTATTGTCCACTATTAATACCCCTCTCTAGAGGACCAACCCTCACTTTGCTTCACCTTTGAAGAAGAGTCATGCCAGAATTGAAATGTTAACTCCTGTTTCTCTCCAATGCTACCAGATCTCCTGGATTTCTCAATTATTCTGTGTTTGTCTCATTTTACTTGCTTTCTTATTTTGGAGAGGAAGTTTAGAAATTCTTGCTAACCATTTTTACATTCATAACCAGCTTATTCTTGTACTCAATTTTTTTCCTCTTGATTCATCTTTTAGTCATTCACTGTATTCTGACCAATCACCTGACCTGCCATTGACCTGTGTGCAGTTAATATTATGGTTGCAGGTTTCGATTCATTAATATGTAAATCCTAGGACTTCTTTCAAGTCACATTCCCAAGATAACTTAAGGTTTTATTTTTTTTTAAAAAAGTGCCACCATAATTACATTCTAAGTGATTAAAGACTTAACAGCAATCTAGGTTTATTCAATACATTGCATCAGTTGTATGATACTTTGATCTTTTACTATAAATTCTGTGTCCTATGATCATGCTCCACTAGCTGCCTGATGATGGAGCCGCACTCCGAAAGCTGTGCTTCCAAATAAACCTGTTGGACTGTAACCTGATGCTGTGATTTTTAACTATGTCCACTCCAGTCCAACACCGGCACCTCCACGTCATGCCTAAGTATTTTAGTTAAGTGGTGGATAGAATTTTAATAATAATAGAATACTCAGAACAAGTATGTTCCAAAATATTCCCTAAATGTCTGATACTGTGTATCTATCTATCTAGCTTAACATTTCACTTCTCTTCAGCTAGCTCAACTTCCACATAGCTGCCTAGTTTGTTTTAGACCCATTCTTCTCCCTTGCACACTGGATGTAAAATTCAATCCTATTGTAATTGGTATTGCCTGGAGTTGCCACGTTAAACAATACCAAGTCTAATATAACTGCTGTGTGGCTGGTTCTACAATGTATCATTCCTAAGGAACTATCTCAAAAGCATTCTGTGATCCAGTTCATAAATGTGTAGATTAATGTCATACATGATTACTATCCCTTATCACAAGTACTCAAAACTTGATTATTGTATTTTTTTCAGTGTCTTTTAATCACATTGTGGTTACTGTTAGAGTCAGCAGACTATTCCTTCTAATGAATTCTTTCCCCAACTATTTCACATTTCCACCTAACTTGATTCTACACCCTAAACTCTTGGATCAAGGTAATGTTCAGCTATTTCACTAATGCCATCCTTGATTAACAGTGCTACCCCTCCTTTACTGAGCTTCCTATTTTTCTTTAATGTCACATGCCCCTTAATAGTCAGAAATACGACCGAATCATTTTGCAGCCAGTCAGGTCATGACATATCTTTGTGCATTGTCAATTTATTTATAAGTGCTTCTCTCATTCAGATACAAAGCCTTTAATTTTGCTGTCTTGTTATCTTTTAAATGTCTAGTTTTGATTTCTGATGCATTGAGTATTTTTCTTTCTGTCCGTTCCTGCCATTGTCTGATGCTAATTTCTAATTTTACCTTCTACGTCGTCTCAATTCTTTGATATACCACACCTTCCCACATTTGATTCCCGACACCAATACTAATGGTGTCTAATGGTCTAATGGTGTCTAATTCTCTGTTTCCTTAGTTATGAAATTTGCAAGAACACTGGTCGCAACATGGTTCAGTTGTACACAGTCTCAAATGTAAAGCATCCCCCTTTCTGGTGCTGGTGCCCCACCAAGTGGAGCACGTGCTCCTACACTGGTCTTTGAGCCGCATATTCATCTTTATAATTTGTACCCAATGCTAAGTTGCACACAACTCCGTTAATAATTTAGAGATTACAACTTTTGCAGTTCTGTTTGTCAATTTAATGCAGAGTTCCCCATACTGTATGCAGGAACCCTTTCCTATTTCTGTCTGTGCTGACACCTACTTGGGCTGTGACAACTGGATTCTCACGCTCCCACCTCCTGTCTAATCCCAAGCAGATGCCTCAGTCCCTGGAGCCATGCAAACAACTCAGCTATTTGCATTTTCACTCTTTGCTGTAGTTGCCTCCCATCCACATCACCACCACCGTTATGCTATCTCCCACATCCGATGCATTTGTTTTTCATCTCTCCTCCTGCAAAAGTCTGAGATGCAACACTGATAGAGGCAACTGGTCTCTTGATTGCAACACAATGCAGTGCGGAATTCATGATTTTCTTGAATGAACAGGAGTAGAATTTTACTATCTTTTGTCCCAGGAAAAACATAATAAAATGCAACATCTTGAGGACATAGGTTTAAGGTGAGAAGAGAAAGATTTAAAGAGGACCTGTAGCTTTTTTACACAGAGGGTGGTGCATGTATGGAATGAGCTGCCGGAGGAAATGATGGAGGCTGGTACAATTAAAACATTTATGAAGGCATTTTAATGGGTATATGAATAGAAAAGGTAAGATGGATATGGACCAAATGCTAGCAAATGGTACTAGGTCACATTGGAATGTCTGGTTGGCACAGATGAGTGGACTGAAGGGTCTCTTTCCGTTTTGTATGACTGTTAGCCCTGTCACTCCCTGATGGCATTGTGATTGTGCCTAGTCAAAGACTGCAGCTGTTCAAGAAGAAGCTCTCCGCCACCACCTCAAGCATAACTGGCAATGGGCAATAAACGTGTTGCTGTACATTGGCTTCAGCTCAAGATACTTGCCTTTTTCCTGAATTATGGCGTTTCCCTTCTCTTGTTTCTATATTATGATTGATCTGGTTTAAATGGGAGATTGTGACCCAGAATCTCTTTACGCTGGTGTGAGTGTTATCAACAGAGCTACAGTTAACACTACCCTGAAGACCTCCTGCAGTGATGTTGATTGACCTTCAACAATCACAGCACCTTTTTCAGTATGTTTTGCCCAGTAGAGAGTTTCCCCAATTCCATCTTTACTAATGCTTGTCACACAGGAGTTCAGCTCTTTTGAGTGAGGCTGTAATCAGGCCAGAAGCTGAGTAGTCCAGAATGAACAAGTTGAGAATAATGGTCAAAGAAAGGTAAGTCATACAGTCACAAACGGTTCAGGAACAAATGCATTTACTAAAACATCATTGAAAAATGAAATGATTGGAACAATTAGTGAAAATGAATTATATTACCTGTATAGCAGTGTATTATTGTGAATTCAGACAAACTTTTCAATACTTCATTGTTTTAATTGACAAATGTTTAGAAGCTGCAGATGTAGCAATATAGAATCATTGGCGACCTTTAAGCGGCATTTGGATAGGTACATGGATCGGTACTTAATCTAGGTTAGAAGTTCGGCACAACATCGTGGGCCGAAGGGCCTGTTCTGTGCTGTATTGTTCTATGTTCTATGTTAATTAGTGTTCATTTCTATAGGTTTATAGTATTCGAACCAGAGCACGTGCAGTTGAGATCTTCACCACATGCGCCAACCTTATCTGTGCGATTGAAGAGGTTGAGAAGGTAGGTGAAAGACTAAATGGTGAAATAGAAAGCATTTGGCACGTTGGGTCAACTCCTTTCTTTTAAAAAAAAACACTTCTCAGTTGTGAGCTCTCCACTTCTCCATCTACCCATGAGCTCAGTTGTCCTCCAAGCCAAATCAGTCTGCAGATTCTATTCATGTTCTTAATCAAGATTATTACAGGTACTGTATTAGGTGCATGCACTGTATCCTGCTGGCAGAAATATACTTGTATCTGTCTTGTGTATACACACAAGTGTGTACATGTGTGATATCAATGTATATATGCATTAATAATTGATGTATCTTTTGAGATAGTAATGATAATAAACTTGTAGTGGTCGTCATTTCCACTGTGTAAACTGATGGCATCTTCTAGCATATGCCCAAATGCAGTTAAACCATGGAAATTTGAAGTTGCTGTCAATTGTTTGATGCATACTCTACAGGGCAGCTGTTGAAGTACCTACACTGCTCAGAAAACTGCAGTCCATTAGCAACCATTGAACTGATGAGATCTTCCATTCTAGCACCGAACATTATTGTGGAAGCCTATTTAACAAATTACACTTTGTTTAAAAAGGTGTAACTTTGTTTATAAGTTCATAATTATTTCTAAATAGCCCTCCTGATTGTGAGTAATTTTATTTTCTAAATGTTTAAATTTCTCCATAATAAATTCAATATGACTTTTTCCAAAGTTCTGTTTTGTCTCATATCTTAAATCAATAGTAAAAAATGAAATGGGGTCAGATGGCATAGAACCTGTGTGGGTAGAACTGAGGAACCGCAAAAGTGGAAAAAACAGTTGGAGTTATGTACAGGCTTCCAAATAGTAGTCAGGAGCTGGGGCATAAGATACACGAGGAGGTAGAAAAGGTGTGCAGGAAAGGCAAAGTTACAGTGATCATGGGGAATTTCCATATGGATTGGGAAAACCAGGTTGGTAGTGGATTACAAGAAATGGAATTTGTGGAATGTCTATGAGATGGCTATTTGGAGCAGCTTGTGGTGGAGCCCACTAGGGAGCAGGTGATACTGGATTTAGTGTTGTGCAGTGAGGCAGACTTGATAAGGGAGCTTAAGTTAAAAGAACCGTTAGGAAGCATGATCATATTAACTCTGCAGTTGAGATGGAGAAGATAGAATCAGAGGTAACTGTATTACAGTTGAATAAAGGCAACTACACAGGCATGAGGGAGATGCTGAGCAGGAAAGACAGTGGGACTGCAATGGCAGGAGTTTCTGGGAGTAATTCAGGAGACACAACAAAGATTCATCTCAAGGTAAAAGAAGCATGGTACAGGGCGGCGGATGAGGCAACCACGGCTGACTAGGGAAGTGAGGGATAGTGCAAAAGAGAAAGCATAGTGTGACGAAGGATAGTGGAAAACCAGAGGGTTGGAAAGCTTTGGCAACAAAAAAGAGGGAGAAATGTAAATATGAGGGTAAGCTAGCCACTATTATAAAGGAAGACTGCAGGAGTTTCTTTAGATATAGAGAGGGCAAAATAGAGGCAAACGTGGACATTGGGCCACTGGAAAATGATGCAGGGGAGATAGTAATGACGAGCAAGGAAATGGCTGAGAAACTGAACAATTACGTCGTGTCAGTCTTCACAGTGGAAGACACTAGTAATATCCCAAACATTCAAGAGAGTGAGAAGGTAGAGGTGAGTATAATTGCCATCATCAAGGAAAACGTGCTAGAAGAACTGAATGGCCTAAAGGTGGATAAATCACCTGGACCAGATGGACTACACCCCGGAGTCCTAAGGGAGGTAGCTGAAGAGATAGTGGAGGCATTAGTGGTGATCTTTCAGTAATCGTTAGAATCTGGGAGGGTCCCAGAGAACTGGAAAATTGATAACATGACACCCTGTTTAAAAAATGAGTAAGGCAAAAGACGCACAATTATAGACTGATTAACCTAACCTCCGTTCTGGGTAAGATCCTGGAATCCATTATGAAGAATGAGATTTCTGAATACTTGGAAGTGTACGGGCAAAGCCAGCATGGGTTCATCAAGGGGAGGTCGTGCCTTACCATCTGCAAGAATTCTTTTGAGGAAATAATAAGCAGGATAGATGAAGGAGAGCCAATGGATGTTATCGACCTGGACGTAAAGAAAGCTTTTGACAAAGTGCTGCACAGGAGGCTACTGAGTAAAATAAGAGCCCATGGTGTCAGAGGCAAGGTGCTAGCATGGGTATAAACTTGGCTGTCTGGCAGAAAGCAGAGCATGAAAGAGTCTTTCTCAGGATGGCAGCCGGTGATAAATGGTGTTCCGCAAGGCTCAGTGTTGGGACCACAGTTTTTCAGTTTAGACATTACTAACCAAGATGGAGGAACTGAGGGCATTCTGGCTAAGTTTTCAAATGATATAAAGATAGTTGGAGGAACAGGTAGCATCAAGAAGGTGGGGAGCCTGCAAAGGAATTTGGATAGGTTAGGAGAGTGGGCACGGAAGTGGCACATGGAGTACAACATAGGAAAGTCTGAGGCCATGCACTTTGTGAGGAAGAATAGAGGCATGAACTATTTTCTAAATGGGGAGAAAATTCTGAAGTGCTAAGAGACGTGGGATTTCTAGTCCAGGATCCTCTCAAGGTAAACTTGCAGGTTGAATCAACAGTTAGGAAGGCAAATGCAATAATTGCATTTATTTTGAGAGGACTAGAACATAAAAGCCGGAATGTACTTCTGCGGCTCTATAAGGCTCTGGTCAGACCACATTTGGAATATTGCGTGCAGTTTTGGGGCACGTAACTCAAGAAGGATGTATTGACCTTGGAGCATGTTCAGCGGAGGTCCATGAGAATGGTTCCAGGAGTGAAAAGGTTCTTGAGTATCAAGGGTTATGGCAAGAAAGTGGGAGAATGGGGTTGAGAAACTTATCAGCCATGGTTGGTTGGCAGAGCAGACTTGATAGGCTGAATAGCCTAATTTCTGCTCCTGTGTATTGTGATCCGATGTATGCCCCAATGATTTATTGATTTGAGGGTATGCTGAGCATATGGGTTATATTATATCTGAAGCAATAAACAAACTGCTGGAGAATCTCAGCAGGCTGGACAACATCTGTGAAGAGGAATCAGAGTTAAAGTTTTGGTTCCAGTGACCCTTTAAAATTGTATCTGAAGGCTATTTCTCTACATCTTTTTCAGGGTGCAGCCAAGGCATTGATCTTTCCTGTGGTACAGCAGTTCACAGAGGCATTTGTACAAGCCTTGCAGATGCCTGATGGCCCAAGCTCAGATAGTGGGCTAAAGATGGAAGTTCTGAAGGTGAGTACTGTGGGGAATGAGGCAACACATGAAACTTGAACTTGGGCCCTTAAAACCAAATAATCGTCAGTTTTAGTCATAGAAGTGAAGGTATTGAATCATTCCTGTTCTTCTTGAGGAATAGCGTACAATTCCAGGGCTCAAGCAAGCAATGGCACCTGCAGTTCCACAGATGATAGCTCTTCTGAGGAGTGTCACCTACTGTCCGAATTCCTGAGAGACTGACCCCTCCTTCCAGGTCTATTGCAGACAGTGACTGTCTCAACCCCTGATCTCGATTCTCCTGTTAGTGATGACAATGATATCTGCGGCTGATTCTGTGTATAAAAAGATGTTAGCTCCAAAGCCCTGCTTCTGTTTCTTTGTGACACAGAAGTGTTCCTGATCCTTACTTCTGATTCTTTTGTGGATATACCCATTTCAAACCGGTATGCTGTTTTTGAAAATGTACGGGGTGATGGATTCTCAGGAGAACGTTGCATGAACAACCAAGTTTCTGGTATTGAGACTGGCTCTTAGGCAATGAGGGGTACGTCGGTTTCCAAGAGATCAATTGTGTTAGGAGATTCTGTAGTCCGAGATACAGACAGACGTTTCTGTGGCCAGCAGAGAAAAAGCAGAATGGTGTGTTGTTTCCCTGGTGCCAGGATCAAGGATGTCTCAGAGGGTGCAGAATGTTCTCACGGGGGAGAGGGGCCAGCAAGAGGTCATTGTCCATGTTGGAACCAACGATATAGGAAGGGAAAAGGTTGAGATTCTAAAGGGAGATTACAGGGAGTTAGATAGAAATGTAAAAAGGAGGTCCTCAAAGGTAGTAATATCTGGATTACTCCCAGTACTACGAGCTCGTGAGGGCAGGAATAGGAGGATAGAGCAGATGAATGCATGGCTGAGGAGCTGGTGTATGGGAGAAGGATTTACATTTTTGGATCATTGGAATCTCTATTGGGTTAGAAGTGACCTGTACAAGAAGGACGGATTGCACCTAAATTGGAAGGGGACTAATATACTGGCAGGGAAATTTGCTAGAACTGCTTGGGAGGATTTAAACTAGTAAGGTGGGGGGTTGGGACCTAGGGGATAGTGAGGAAAAAGATCAATCTGAGGCGGGTACAGTTGAGAACAGAAGTGAGTCACAGTCAGGGCAGGCAGGGACAAGGTCGGATTGATAAATTAAACTGCATTTATTTCAATGCAAGGGGCCTAACAGGGAAGGCAGATGAACTCGGGGCATGGTTAGGAACATGGGACTGGGATATCATAGCAAGTACAGAAACATGGCTCAGGGATGGGCAGGACTGACAGCTTAATGTTCCAGGATACAAATGCTACAGGAAGGATAGAAAGGGAGGCAAGAGAGGAGGAGGGTGGGAGGTGGGGGTGGCATTTTTGATAAGGGATAGCATTACATCTGTGCTGAGGGTGGATATTCCCGGAAATACATCCAGGGAAGTTATTTGGATGGAACTGAGAAATAAGAAAGGGATGATCACCTTATTGGGATTGTATTATAGACTCCCCAATAGTCAGAGGGAAATTGAGAAACAAATTTGTAAGGAGATCTCAGCTACCTGTAAGAATAATAGGGTAGTTATGGTCTGGGATTTTAACTTTCCAAACATAGACTGGGACTGCCATATTGTTAAAGGTTTAGATGGAGAGGAATTTCTTAAGTGCGTACAAGACAATTTTCTGATTCAGTATGTGGATGTACCTACGAGAGAAGGTGCAAAACTTGACCTACTCTTGGGAAATAAGGCAGGGCAGGTGATTGAGGTGTCAGTGGGGGAGCACTTTGGGGCCAGCGACCATATTTCTATTCGTTTTAAAATCATGATGGAAAAGGATAGACCAGATCTAAAAGTTGAAGTCCTAAATTGGAGAAATGCCAATTTTGACGGTATTACGCAAGAACTTTCGGAAGCTGATTGGAGGCAGATGTTCGCAGGTAAAGGGACGGCTCGAAAATGGGAAGCCTTCAGAAGTGAGATAACCAGAATCCAGAGAAAGCATATTCCTGTCAGGGTGAAAGGGAAGGCTGGTAGGTATAGGGAATGCTGGATGACTAAAGAAATTGAGGGTTTGATTAAGAAAAAGAAGGAAACATATGTCAGGTATAGACAGGATAGATCGAGTGAATCCCTAGAGTATAAAGGCAGTAGGCATATACTTAAGAGAGAAATCAGGAGGGCAAAAAGGGCACATGAGATAGCTTTGGATTCTCCTTAATTCTATTTGCCAAAGGGTCTTTACAAATATATTAAGTACAAAAGGGTAAGTAGGGAGAGGATAGGCCCCCCCAAAGATTAGCAAGGCGGCCTTTGTGTGGAGCCACAGAAAACGGGGGAGATACTAAATGAATATTTTGCATCAGTGTTTACTGTGGAAAAGGATATGGAAGATATAGACTGTAGGGAAATAGATGGTTACATCTTGCAAAATGTCCAGATTACAGAGGAGGAAATGCTGGATGTCTTGAAACGGTTAAAGGTGGATACATCCCCAGGATCTGGTCAGGTGTTCCCAAGAACTCTGTGGGAAGCTAGAGAAGTGATTGCTGGGCCTATTGCTGAGATATTTGTATCATCGATAGTCACAGGTGAGGTGCCAGAAGACTGGAGGTTGGCTAACATGGTGCCACTGTTTCAGAAGGGCGGTAAAGACAAGCCAGGGAACCATAGACTGGTGGGCAAGTTGTTGGAGGGAGTCCTGAGGGACAGGATATACATGTATTTGGAAAGGCAAGGACTGATTAGGGATAGTCAACATGGCTTTGTGCGTGGGAAATC
>NC_057735.1:50178254-50238860 GCF_004010195.1 Chiloscyllium plagiosum
AGGTGCTGCATTTTGGGAAAGCAAATCTTAGCAGGACTTTTACACTTAATGGTAAGGTCCTAGGGAGTGTTGCTGAAAAAAGAGACCTTGGTGTGCAGGTTCATAGCTCCTTGAAAGTGGAGTCTTAGGATAGTGAAGAAGGCATTTGGTATGCTTTCCTTTATTGGTCAGAGTATTGTGTACAGGAGTTGGGAGATCATGTTGTGGCTGTACTGGACACTGGTTAGGCAACTGTTGGAATATTGCGTGCAATTCTGGTCTCCTTCCTATCGGAAAGATATTGTGAAACTTGAAAAGGTTCAGAAAAGATTTACAAGGATGTTGCCAGGGTTGGAGGATTTGAGTTATAGGGAGAGTCTGAACAGGTTGGGGCTGTTTTCCCTGGACCTTCGGAGGCTGAGGAGTGACCTTATAGAGCTTTACAAAATTGAGGGGCATGGATAGGATAAATAGACAAAGTCTGGGGTCGTGGAGTCCAGAACTAGAGGGCATAAGTTTAGGGTGAGAGGGGAAAGATATGAAAGAGACCTCAGGGGCAGCTTTTTCACACATAGGGTGTACGTGTATGGAATGAGCTGCCAGAGGATGTGGTGGAGGCTGGTACAATTACAGCATTTAAGAGGCATTTGGATGGGTAAATGAATAGGAAGGGTTTGGAGGGATATGGGCCGGGTGTTGGCAGGTGGGACTAGATTGGGTTGGGATATCTGCTTGGCATGGACGGGTTGGACTGAAGGGTCTGTTTTCATGCTGTACATCTCTATGACTCTACTGTTACAGACGGTGACAGATTTTACTTTGCTTCTGATTGTGGCTATATTGTAGACAGGAATAACCCTGTTTTTGATTTTCTGTGCTGCACACTAATAACCCTGATTCACATCTTTAATTCTTTCTCTTGCAGGCAGTGACAGCACTGGTGAAGAATTTTCCAAAGCACATGGTTTCGTCAATGCAGCAGATTTTGCCAATTGTGTGGAGTACGCTAACTGAGAGTGCAACTGTATATCCTTAACATTACTCAACTGCCTGACTCCTGAACCATGTGTCAGCAATGTGGGAATAAGAAATGCTTGCATGCAATGGTTTTTAAAAGTATCAAACATCTTCAAGCACTTCAGAGCCAGTGTTTTGGAAGGGTAGTCACTGTTAAACGAAGAGCAGCAACAAGCTGCACATCAAGTTGCTATTTTTAGAAATCTGTTAATGTCACATGTAGTAAGATGTGATCTGTGCTGTTGAGTGAGTAGCAACAGACTTCATTTGATATATCTATTTTCACAGGATTGTACAAGAACATTTTTCTTGGAGCCCTACAGAGCTACAGATGTCACTATTACGTAACACCTTTTGTACCTGCTCAGTAACCATATCCATTGTAAGGGTGTATTCCCCTGCCTATCTCTCCTAGGTTCTTCTACAGTGCCTTTTTTGTTATTAACATTTACCCCACTTCATTCCTGCCCCACCCAAATGTTTTCTTGTGTTCGAGGGATAAATCTGAATTAACATTCTTGGTTCTTTAACAGAGTATGGAGAACATATTTGCTCCCCATGTTTCCTGAGAGGACTAAGCTACCAGTGTAGTGGAATGGCAGCAGCTCATGTTGTGACCCATACAAAGACTTCAGTGCAGCAGCAGATTTTAAAAAAATGAAGGAAAAGTTAGTTTAAAGGAGATAGCTCCAGAATTTGATTGATTGATTTCAACCTCTTGAAAAGGAAGACCAGGAGGTAAATTTACTTTCCCCTTTTAGTCTGCTTTGCTTTCTGTTCCAGGGGAAAATGTAATAGATTAGAACACATAAGCCATTTCGAATGTTTTGCTGCAGGCGAGGAGCTGAATGCTTGTCCACTGCGTTTAAGATGGGAATTTCTGTTTCTGTAGGTAATGGTATCATCTTGGCATTTTGAGGTGCAGGCACAGGCACCCCAGAGATAAAGTGATGACAAACATCATAAACAGCCAAAAGTAGCTCTAATAGGAAACTTCTGTATGGTGCTCTGATTTGGGAGCTGTATGAAAGGAAAGCCTTCTTGCATAGGCCATCTCTCAGAATGAAATGAAGATTTTTGTTCTCTTTCCCCATTCTTTCTTTTTGAAAGACTAGGATATTGCTCATTAATTAGAGAAAAGTTTCAGCTACAGTTGGTCATTCACGATGATCCTGGAATTAGATTAGATTAGATTACTTAGTGTGGAAACAGGCCCTTCGGCCCAACAAGTCCACATCGCCCCGCCGAAGCGCAACCCACCCATACCCCTACATTTACCCCTTACCTAACACTACAGGCAATTTAGCATGGCCAATTCACCTGACCTGCACATCTTTGGACTGTGGGAGGAAACCGGAGCACCCGGAGGAAACCCACGCAGACACGGGGAGAACGTGAAAACTCCACACAGTCAGTCACCTGAGGCGGGAATTGAACCCGGGTCTCTGGCGCTGTGAGACAGCAGTGCTAACCACTGTGCCATCGTGCCGCCCACAATTCTGAACATTTTGTAGTAAAGTGGCTTTTTCCTCCTCCAGAAGATCTCTCTTGTGCCACTTGTGGCAGCACTAGCCATCTGAGTTAGAGTTTACGTAAGCTTCTTGCTTTCAGTCTACAAAGCTCAGTTGTGAATTTCCAAACAGTTAAGCTTTTAGTCCGTAATCTCACTGAGGTGGTTAAGACTGCTAATTCCTGTCAAGTTCTGAGCTGATCATCTTTAAACTTTGTGAAAACATTCTATCTCCATGAGCTCAATGATCTGTTCTTGCAGGAGTTTTGGGAACAGCTTGTGGTTGAGTTTTCTTGTAACCTCCCACTGCCATTTGTGTAGTTTCTACATGTTGAATATTAACCTGTGATTTGCTTTAGATGTAAGAGTCCTTTTTCTCTCTGGATAGCTTTGTGGCTACTTTGAAGTTATATTTCTTGAAGGGAGTTTATGTTTTATGATTAACGTTTTCTCTAAATGACTCAAGCTTACTTTGTTTTCTGCGCATGAAAGCAAAGATTTCTTGCTTACAATTGGCTTGTGCCTGTGCGGATGCTGCTATATCCACCCTGACTGAAGTTTGTTTCGAAGTTCTGAGACCTCTTCCTTCCTTGATTGAAGATTTTTGTTCCTCCATAATTTTGGATGTGCCCATATTTTACAGTCTTTTTGTAGGCTGTGGAATTTTTAAAATCTTCACTTGCTTTCATTAATAAATTCACCAAGGTAGAGTTACTTCCTTGCTTCCCTGAAGTGATCTGGCTACTCCTGAGTGGAACTTCATCTAATTTTGCACTGTAGTTGCAGCCACTGAGAGTTCTATGTAATGTGTATGCAACTTCTTTGTTCTTCAAGAAAGGACTGATTCTGTTGATCTCAGCAATTCAAGAAGGCAACTCACGTGGGCAGTTAGGGATGGGAGAAAAATATTGGCCTCGCCAGCAATTCCCACATCCAATGAATGAATTTTTAAGTCTATAGGATAGTTTCCACTCCATATTTGAGATGAAACAGCATCTTTTTTTCAGAAAATAGTGACAAGTAGAACTTTGTGGTTCTAACTGACTTTTTATTTTAACCACAGGGTTTCTGAGAGATTCTGTTTCCACTAATTTGCAATGTGTTAGTTCCTTAGACAATTGCAGGGCTCAGCATGGTGGCTCAGTAGTGCCTGTCAATGCCAGGGACCCAGGTTCGATTCTGCCCTCTGGCTGTGTGGAATTTGGATGTTCTCTGGGTGCCCTGGCTTCCTTCCACAGTACAAAGATGTGCAGTTTTAGATGGATTGACTTTGGGAAGTATAGGGTTATAGGGGGGTTCGGTCAGGGTGGGGTGCTCTTTGGAGGGTTGGTGTTGACAAGATGGACTGAGTAGCTTGCTTCCATATTAGGGATTCTGTGATGACAGTCAAGTGGAAATGATTTTATGGAGTCATGAAGTCAAGTAGCATGGAAACAGGTCCAACCAGTCTATGCTGACCATAATCCCAAGCTTAACTAGTCCCACTTGACTGCGCTTGGCACATATCCCTCCAAACATTTTCTATTCATGTACTTATCCAAATGTCTTTTAAACATTGTAACTGTAGCCATATCTATCACTCCCTGTAGAAGCTCATTTCATACATGAGCCACTCTGTGAAAGAAAATTGCCTTGTTCAGTTGATTTGCACCTGGGGTGGCTGATTTATTTCAAGATGCTGAATGAGGAAGAGCCATGGGATAAAGAACTTAAAATATGACAAGTGGCCTTTACTTGTGTCCATAGTCAGTAAAGGTTATTGAGGCAATGCAAGGATTTGAGATAGAACAGCTTTACTGTTTTCTTTAACGTTAACACTTATGTGAGGACAGAAGTGAACTACATGGAAGAGGTAGATGACCCAGTGGATTCTGATGGTAAGTATGAGCATCATAAATGTCTATGCTAAGCACTGGGAAACATTTGTTTCAAATTCAAACTGAAAATTATAGGTTGAAATGCAAATAAGAGTAAGGGATCTCAACAAATGAAATTAAATCCCTTTATTCATAGAGTAGTGTGATTATGGAATTCACTAGATAAGAACAGAGTTAAATGGAAGTGGAAAAGCATATGATTAGATCTTTGTTCACGTGGATAGTAAATGCTGATTATGCTGAATGCTTTGCATTATTGTAGTCTTTGTGTATTTTTTGCCTTGGCTCATCAATGAACTGGGGAAACCGGAAAAGAACCACTTCAGTGAAAGTAAAGGGGACTCGATTAGGAACGGAGCCAGAAGTTTTTTTTAAAAAATTCATTCATGCTAGCTGGCCCATCTCTAATTTCCCAGAGGGCAGTTAAGAGCCAGCCCCATTGCTATGGGTCTGGAATGACATGTTCAGTCCAGGTGAGAATGGCAGTTTCCTTCCCTACATGACATCAGTGAACCAGATAGGCTTTTCCTGATAATTAGCGATGCTTTTGTGGTCGTCATTAAACTCTTATTTCCAGATTCTGCTTGAATTCCTTTTCCACCATCTGCCATGGTGGGAGAATATTACCCAGGTCTTTAGATAAATAGTGTGGTGATAATACCATTAGGCCATCATCTATCCCTATTTGAAGGGATTGAAGCTGACGTTGGGTTTGCTATGTTATTGTAACATCTGGTATAGCCTGTGGTGCTTGGAATCATGTATGAGTTAGCCATCACTGCGCTTCCCTGCTGCACTCAGAACTACCTGATAGACTGCAGCATTGACCCTGCCGTAATTGGCATATCATGTACTTGATCTCTGATTTACTGCTGTCTGGATGATTGACACTGTTTATGGAATAGGAAGTTGAGTGAAATGTTTGTTTTGCCCTTTAAGGTGAGGTGTTGGGGTTTGAGAACTTGGTGTTCAATATTTTTGAATTTGTGCACACATTACTGGAGAACAGGAAGTTTAAGAGCACAGTAAAGAAGGCCTTACCTGAGCTGATATACTACATCATCCTGTACATGCAGATCACCGAGGAGCAGGTAAGATTTCAGTTCTTGCACTCTACGGACAGATTAACAGCAGTGTGGATAACAGCAAAAAGTTCAATTATCTGCATGTGTTTGTACCAGACAAGGTGTTATATAGCCTTGGATGATTGTCATGGTTCCTGTCTGGCGAACTGATGTTTGTCAGTGTTATTCATTGGCAATCAGGTGCCCCACTTGAAAACTACCCTGGCTATCCCATAATGCATCTCATGTAATGATATTAAAACCTGTACAGTGAAGACAAGATTCCCTATGCTTTATTTTCACATATCCTTCCCTTCCTATCCCCTCTTATAGGCTAGATCTTCATTGAACATCTCAATAATATGTTGCCTTGAGATTTGCTGAACTATTTGTTTTGGACTAAGATATGGTGAGGGACTTAGTATATGGCTGTTTTATTGGTTCTGAGATTGAGTCAGGTAAACGTGGCTTTTCTCCCTCCGCAGATTAAGATTTGGACAGGAAATCCTCATCAGTTTGTGGAGGACGAGGATGATGACACCTTCTCGTATTCTGTGCGGATCTCTGCCCAGGATCTCCTGCTGGTAAGGGAGGGGGGGATTGTTTGGATGCATCGTACTGCTGCACCACTGATTTTCACTTGACTCAAGAGTCAGTGTAATTGTGCTGTTCTGTGAAAGCTGCTTTGTTTAATAAATTACCGTTTTATAGCCCAGTGGTTGGATTGACCTGAGCAGGGTTGGTGGGTGAGGATCCAATTCTTCTATGCTCAGTGGCAGGGTGTGTTTGTAGGGGGAGGTTTGGAGTGGTAAAAGCCTGGCCTGTCCAGAAAGGTTGGGGAAAAGTCTGACCTAGCCCTGTCTGATGCTGGAGAGGTGCAAGGATCAGTTCTGGAAGGTTAGGGGCTGACCTTTTTTTTCCAGAGGCTGGTATAGAATGGTGGGGAACTGGCTCAACCCTGCCTCTGATCTGGCTTGGGGATGTTGAGCAGTAGCCTCCTTTTCTTCCAGGGAGCTAACAGTTTCTGATTTCTTACTGCAGGCTGTTGCAAGTGATTTCCAGAGTGAGAGTGCCATTGCCTTAGCAGCAGCTGCAACCAAACACCTGCAGGAAGCAGAACAGGCCAAGAGTGATGGGAATGTGCATTGGTATGAAAATGAACTGTGCGTGTCGTGGTAGCAGTCAGACCTGGGGTGCACTCTCCATTAGGTGGGATCAGATGATTGCCTGTCGGTAACCTGAGTGATACCGTTTAGCCCATTGAGCCTGGTCAGCCATTAGAGCTATTTATAGAAAAGAGTTTTAAGCTGCTTCAATCCTTTGTGGATGTGTTCCTGTCTTCACTCCTGAAAGATCTGGCTATAATTTTTAGACTGTATCCCCAAGTATTAAACTCTCCAACCAGCAGGAATCAATTCTTGCTGTCTGCCACATCTGTTCCCCTTGGTGTCTTGAAAACTGATTAAATAACCCCTTAAGTTAACCTTTTCAGTTCTAGGGAATGGACTCCTAGTTTGTGTAGACTTTCCAAGTCAAATCTTTAGAGTCCAGGCACCGTTCTATTTGGTCTGCATTACGTTTGTTGTATGGCTAGTTCCTCCGTTATGGTGGCCAGATCTACCCCAATGACTGCAGATGTGATCTTGAGTTTGTGTAGCTTTTTCATGACTTCCTACTTCCTAGAATTCCAGTCCATTAGATATTGAATTCAATTGAATTTATTGTCACGTGTACCAAGGCAAAGTGAACAGCTTTGTCTTGGGAGCAATACAGGCAGATCACATAGTTAAGTAACAGAGATAGTAAATAATAGGTAAACGGTGGCAAAAATAAAAACACAGGTACAGATGAAACAGACCCTTAGATCTGGTCCGTGCCGACCAGATATCCTAACCTAATCTCGTCCCATTTGCTAGCACCTGGTCCATATCCCTCTGTTAAGAAATGTTACGAGGACCGGCCTTCGTTAATCTTATGATTTAGTATACCTGTTCGTTGTATTTTAATGAACTATGATTATGGACCTTAGGTGTTTTTGGTCTTGTTCTGTTTTCAGCCTTTCACAATTTAGAAAGTACTGTGATCTATACTTTGAGATCATGTGAGGATGATTTTACACTTGCTACACTAAATTCTATTGCTATTGTACCTGTCTGCAATTTTGCTTTCATTGATAGTGATTGTAATGCTGTCAATTATGTGAATATAACTATGATATGTGGTGTTTTATCCTATCATCTGTGTGAATAAATACAATGAATAGTTGAGGCCACAAGGGGTACCTTTACAGGCATTCTGCCTGTTGCCACTAAATTCTGTTTATTGCAGTTCAGAGCTTGCTAACCAGGTGGTCATTTACTTTTCAATTCTGTAAGCTTCAACTGTACTTTCTCCTGTCCAGTATTTCATGTGACTCTTCACAAATAAAAATTCAATTGCATTTGTCAGGCAGGACAAATTCATGCTGACTTCCACTAATCAGAAAATGTTCAAAGTCTTCAGTTGTCCTAACTTTAATTGTATATTAGTAATTTTTTGACAACAGATGTTGACTTTGTTGGTTTTCTCCATTCACCCTTAAATAGAGGAGTGATTTTCCAATCTGATGGAATAGTTTAGATTAGATTAGATCACTTACAGTGTGGAAACAGGCCCTTCGGCCCAACAAGTCCACACCGACCCGCCGAAGCGCAACCCGCCCATACCCCTACATTTACCCCTTACCTAACACTACGGGCAATTTAGCATGGCCAATTCACCTGACCCTGCACATCTTTGGACTGTGGGGAGGAAACCGGAGCACCCGGAGGAAACCCACGCAGACACGGGGAGAACGTGCAAACTCCACACAGTCAGTCGTCTGAGGCGGGAATTGAACCCGGGTTTCTGGCGCTGTGAGGCAGCAGTGCTAACCACTGTGCCATCGTGCTGCCCAGAATTCCTGAATATCATTAGGAAATCTGTACTTTTCTTACAGCACCAGGCTATAGTTCCTTAATTACAAAGGGTGTTCATCTCCCAGTATCATTTTCCTTATCTTTTCTGTGTACCTTGTAATCTGGAATGTTTATTTCTAGTCTTGACTGTCATGTGGCATGCATTAGTGATGACTACTGCTCCATATCCTTCAAGTTGAATTTTCATCAGTTCCTTTGGTTGAAGCAGTCTCTTCTGTACTACTATAATGTTTTTGCACTAAGTTGGTGTAATGAACAAGGGAGGTGGGAGGTTTTGGGGAAGATTGTCATACTAAAATGAATCAATTGGCACTTCTATTGCTGTTTGTTCTTCTGAATAACCTGTAGTGTTAAGATTCAGGGTTTTCATTCTTCTCCAAGTGCTCCTTATGAATTTTCCCATCCTCTGCCAGTGTTGTTCTGTTACTGGTTGACAGAAATTAGCTCCCGTGAATGTCATGGTTTTTTTCTTTAACTGTGACCCTAAGAATTAGTAGGAACAAACTCCACCTAGTTGTAGTGCCCAGTACACTGTGGATTGAAATAATATTTTGTGTTAAATTAAAAACCAAAGAACCGCATATGCTGGAATTTAAACAAAATTTGAAATTGCTGGTAAACCTCGGCAGATCTGGCAGCATTATGGAAAGAAAGTAGACTTAACGTTTTGGATCCAGTGACCCTTCTTCAGAACTTGGACCTAAAATGTTAACACTGTTTTCTCTCCATGGATGCTGCCATACCTGTTAAGTTTTCCTAGCAATTTTCTCATTTTGTTAATGTTTTGTGCTGTTGTTTAGATTCTCCCTTGAATTGAAACTGACTTCTTTTGTGGCAGGTGGAAGATTCATGAGGCTTGTATGTTGGCTCTCGGCTCTGTGAAGAATATAATCACTGAGAGTGTGAAGAATGGACGGATACAATTTGACATGCATGGATTCCTCACCAATGTGGTCCTTGTTGATCTCAACCTATCGGGTAGGATGCAGCTCTGAGGTCTTGCAGAACACCCAGCCTACATACACGAAACCGTGAATTAGAAGTTGAAAAAAGCCATTTGGCCTCTAACTGACTTCATCATTTGATAAAATCATGGTTGTTCTGACTTTGAACTCCACTTGCCTGTTTTAAACCCCCACCACCACCAATCCTTTGACTTTCTTATCAATCAAAAATATACCTAAGTGCATTAAAAATATACATTTTCACTTGATTCCACTGCTGTCTGGGGAAGAGGACTCCACAGATTAACAACCCTTTGAGATGAAAAGATTCTCCTCCTCCTCCATTGAAAATAAGAATCCCCTTACTTTGAAATTCTTTCTCCTAGTTTTAGCCTCTCCCAGTAAGGAGAGCATCCTCTTAGCACCCATTTTTCCAAGTCCCCTCAGGATCATGTATGTCTCAATAAGTTCAGCTTTCGTTCTACAAAACTCAAATGGAAAGAGGCCCAAATTTCCAGGTAAGTTAATTCTTCATTTATCCCAAGAGTCAGTTGGGTAAACCTTATTTGAACTGCTCTTAATGCAGTTGACCCTTTAATTAAGGAAGCCAAACTATAGAAAGCTCTGTACAATTATAGCAATTTTTTCCCAAATTTTTATTCTTATTCCCCCTTGCAAAATACAAAAATATTCCATTTGCCATCCTAATCACCTGCAGACTAACTGTGCACTGTGGTGCCCAAATCCCTCGGTATCTCAGAATCTTGCAATTTCTCTCAAGTTAAACAACATGTTGCATTTCTATTTTTCCAACCAAAGTAGACAAGTTCACGTTTCCCCATGTAATTTTATATCTACCAAGTTATTGCCCACTTGGTCCACCTGTTTATTACTAGATTCAAAACAGATGCAACTTAGGAAGTACTGTGTCAAATGGAAGGAGCTGGGAACATATTATTTATCCAGCTTGGGGAATTAACTCCTGAAAGATATATTTGTGAGCAATAATCCGTTGGCTAAAAACAATATGAAATAAAGCATACATACAGAATCCACAAAGAAGTTGGAGAAAACCCAAAGTCAGATGAAGTGAATCAGACGCATGTACCTTCCAGTTGGGTTCAGGTCTGACCCGGGTATAGGTGACCAAAGTATTGGCAGTCACTGGTGTGGGCAAGTCTGAACCTGGCTCCGTAGACCATGGCATACATCATCCCAAGATTGTTAGAATGTAGAGGGAGCATTATTCTTTATCGAACTCATACTGTAACTCCTCTGAGAATTTCTGGATAGTTTAGAAGTGTGGAAAATTTTCAATACTGAAGGAACCCATTTGGTCCATTGTGTTTGCACTGACTGGGAAAGATCTATCCAGCCTATCTCACCTTCCAAACTCTTGGTTCATAGCAATATGGCACTTAAAGTGGATTTTCATTTTTGGATATGATTAGAGGTTTTGTTCTAGCACCCCTTAGTCCATGAACTTTCAACACCCTCTGGATGAAAATAAAACTCAATTATAAATTAATCTATAACTTTCTTCTCATGTCATGGGCAATGCAGAGTGGTGGGGTGGGTCTGGGTGGAATGCTGTTTGGAGGGTTGACATGGACTTGATGGGCCAAATGGCCTGTTTCCATATTGTAGGAATTCTAGTTATTGGTCCCTGGTTATTGAATGACCTGTTAAGGAATTTTGATGTTTTACTTTCACTTTGTGTGCTTGATCTTGCACACCTCCATTTTAATTTCCCCTCAGCATTCTCTGTTCCAATGAAAACAGTGCAACAAATTCCATATTTACTCGAGGCTAATTTCTGATTTTTATCAAATCCCCATTGTACACTGTGTCACTACATCCGTCCTGCAATGTAGTGACTTTTACCATCGCTAAATGTATTCCTTTCAGCTCTCCAGATTGAGTTGTATTTGCCACTTCTCAGCTCATTTGATCTATCCATTGATAGCTTTCTGCAGTCTATGACTGTCATCCAAAGACTGCTTAATCGTGCCCTCTATATTAAAGTAGTAGTATATTTGTGGTAGTACAGACTCAAATGGGCCAAAGGATCTCATCTGCTCTGTTTTACTTTGCAATACTAAGTCTAAATCATTTGATGTATAATATAAGAAGCAAGGGATCAGTATTGAATCTTGTAGATTCCACACGCCACACACCCTGGAATCAACCTTCCAGCAACGTTTTGATTTTATACATGTGCGTTCAGCCACTGAGATAATTTTGTATCAGAGTTGCTACTTTTATTTGCACCTTTTTCATTTTCTGATCAGTCTGTCTGCCTGGTGGAATGACTCAAAGCTTTTGTTCCAGTCTACTTCATATGCACTAACCTTTTCACGCCTTTGTGTCTGCAAGAAAATCAGTCCAATTCATTTGACATGACCTTCCCTCAACCTATCATTCCTGACTATGCCTTTCTAAATAATTGTTTATAGTGACCCTCAATTTTTTTTCCAATAATTTACCCATCTCTGGGGTTAGCTGTCGGACCTGTTCCCTTGTTTATAGCAGTGGTACAATGTTAGCAGTCTTCAAGTTCTTTGTGGCCACGTGTGTAGCCAAGGATGATTGAACAATGATGGTCAGAGCCCCTACTATTTCCTTCCTTGCGTCCCTTAGCAACCTTAGAACCTTATTCCAAATAGTTTTCTCTTCTGCATATACCTCCAAGGTGCTGGAGATTTATTCACTTTCATAGGTGCTGAACCCATTAATTTTTCTTCCCTCTGTTAATTTATTCAGTTTTCACCTCAACTGTAATATTTTCATCATATTTTTGTAAAACAAAGACAAATGTTCAGGAAATACACTCCACATTTTCCATCACACAATTTAACATTTTTGGTTTCCAGTTCACCCTACTCTGTAATTAAAAACAAACTGCTAGAAATAGACAAAAGATCTGGCAGCATCTGTGGAAAGAGAGAATGAGATTTGGGTAGTCAGACTGTACCTTCCAAAACACCCGATGAAGTAATTTTGGATCCAACTTGCCAAATTATCCTGGATTACATCTGCTTTTATTTTCTTTATCTGCCTCTCATTGGGACCTTGTCAAAGACTTTGTTTTCCTCTCACCAAACCTCCAGCCAGTCCTGTTTACCATTTTGCAGAATGCTTATTGTGACCAAGATCCAGAAAATGAGCACCAAGAGACAGGAAGAGTAGCGAATGAGGACTTTGAGTGACAGAGGCCAGTCTAAAATGACACTGACCAGGTCACACGACCCTGTGTTTAACTCAACAGAAAATGAGTTAAAAACAAAACGTGATGCGAAACACACAGGCTTCATTAACTCACCCATGTTAAAGTGGAACAAGTTAAAACTGGGACTTAACTGTATCTTACTGTACATTTTCTGAGATCTGAAATTCCCTCAGTTCTCAGGCTTGCTATCTTATTGGCAGCATTCTAAATTTCATTTTAATCTTATACGGTTTTAACTTGTTAGCAGCAGTTACACAGTAATTCCTGAGGGATGTTTCAAAATTGATTATGGAATGTATATTTGTTACAAATTATGAATGAGTTCTTTAAATATTAGCTATTGCTGCTAAATTACCTGCATAAATAAATTTACAATACTGTGGATGTTGGAAATGTGAAATAATAAAAAAACAGAAAATGGAGATACTCAGATCAGGAAGCGTTTGTAGACAGAGAAAGAAAAAAATGATATTTCAAGTTCCTGAGAGGGGGGAGGCAGGGGAAGGTACAAAATCATTAAACAATATATGAAATGGTTTGTAAATACATTAAGCATTAAATTGTGATGTGCTTCCAAACAGATTTGAAAAATAAAGTAACACGTTGATTACGTTAGTATTGCAGAATGATGAAGTTGTCATGTGGAGCCTATAACTTATTTTCTCTGTCACCCTTTCTCTCCTTTCTCCTCCCCCCACACACACCGTGTGGTTCGCTCTTGCTGTGTGTGTGGCTTGCTCTGTCTTTATTTCTCGCAGTCTCTCCATTCCTATTAGGCCGTGCCCTCTGGGCTGCCAGCCGCTTTGCCACTGTAATGACTCCTGAATTGATTCAGCAATTTCTACAAGCAACTGTCAGTGGTTTGCATGAAACACAGCCACCATCAGTGCGAATCTCTGCTGTGCGAGCCATCTGGGGGTAAGATGCAAATTTTAAAGAAGTGTTGTTTTAAAATGGCCAGAGATAAAAGGCTTTTTTTAAAAAAACAGTTGTACAATGAAAGGAGACTGGTCAGTTCTCCCAGTTCAGGGATTTTCTAGTTTGGTTTAGATTTTTTAGCTGGGGACCCAAAGAAACAGCAACAGTGGAAAAAAGGTTCTATGCTGATTCTCTCTCTGACATCTGTCTTATAAGAACCTGCGTTTGAATTTACCTATTTTTCATGGGGTGTGTTTATAGGGATGTTGCAGGAAATTGGAACAGCGTCATTAAGTTGCGATAGAATTGGTTGGGTTTTCAGATAGGTTAAATTATTCTCTTTTCTGTTCTCTTTTGTTCGTGTTTTATTTAGTAGTCTGTAAATAAATTCTGTTTTGTTTAAAACTAAGTAGTTGGGTCAGCTGCATCACTCCTGCTTAAAACAACCAGAAAAATTAGGGTCTGGGTTACCTTCTTGAAATGTTTTGAGGGGAGTCTGGCCTGGTTCATAATAAGAGATATCGCAAAATGTTGATATCCTAGTTCAAATCCCAGAGAATGTTTCTTTTTACCCTTCTCTGTCTCTTTTCCAATTCCGTGTTTTCATTTTTGCTGCTAATTTCATGTATGAAAGATGATTGTCCTTGGAAATCCATAACAATGCCATCCATTGACAAGTCCCGTCCACTAGGTTAGAAACAAAAACAGAAGTTGCTGGAAAAGCTCAGCAGGTCTGGCAGCATCTGTGAAGAGAAATCAAAATTAATGTTTCTGGTCCGGTGACCGTTCCTCAGTTCTGATTTCCAACATCTGAAGTTCTTATGGTTTTTACGAGGTTAGAGACCTTTTTAAAAACAAAAAAAATACAAACCGGATGTGCCTACTCTGTTATATATATATAATGTATTTAATTGATTTATTATTACAGTTGGGGTTGTAGTCAATTAGCCGGTCTAATATATATCCCCTTTCCTACTTCACAGATACTGTGACCAGTTGAAACTCTCTGAGTGTACACATGTTTTACAGCCGTTCCTTCCCAGCATCCTGGATGGTTTGATGCATCTTGCCACACAGTTCAGTTCTGAGGTGCTGACCCTGGTCATGGAGACATTATGTGTTGTTTGCACTGTGGATCCTGCCTTCACTATTAGTGTCGAAAATAAAGTCTGCCCCCTTACCATTGCAATCTTTCTCAAATATAGCAACGGTATGAGTCAGATCATTTGCTGCTGCTTTGTGTCAATGTACTTGTCTTGTTATTTTTCAATCGTCTTGCAACATAATCAGCATTGAGTCATAGAGATGTACGGCATGGAAACCGACCCTTCGGTCCAACCTGTCCATGCCGACCAGATATCCCAACCCAATCTAGTCCCACCTGCCAGCACCAGGCCCATATCCCTCCAAACCTATCCCTCCTATTCATATACCCATCCAAATGCCGCTTAAATGTTGTAATTATACCAGCTTCCACCACATCCTCTAGCAGCTCATGCCATACATTTCACCCTCTACGTGAAAAAGTTGCCCCTGAGGTCTCTCTCATATCTTTCCCCATTCACCCTAAACCTATGCCCTCTAGTTCTGGACTCCCCGATCCCAGGGAAAAGACTGTCTATTTATCCTATCAATGCCCCTCATAATTTTGTAAACCTCTATAAGGTCACCCCTCAGCCTCCGATGCTCCAGGGAAAACAGCCCCAGTCTGTTCAGCCTCTCCCTATAGCTCAAATCCTCCAATCCTTGTAAAGTTTTTCTGAACCCTTTTAAGTTTCACAACATCTTTCCGATAGGAAGGAGACCAGAAATGCACACAATAGTCAAACAGTGGCCTAACCAATGTCCTGTGCAGCCGCAACATGACCTCCCAACTCCTGTACTCAATACTCTGACCAATAAAGGAAGCATACCAAATGCCGCCTTCACTATCCTTAGGCCAAACAATTCATAGAATTGTTATGGTGTTAAAAAGAGGCCATTCGTCCCGTCAACTTTGAACCAACCGTCTAAACAATATTGCACCCAGACTCAGCTTCCCCCCACTGTATTCATTGTAACCCCACGTTTACCATGAGGTTGTATCTAATCTGCATATATCTGGACAATACAGGACAACTCAGTGTGGCTAATTGACCTTACCTGCATATCTTTGGAAATCAGAGCCCTGGAAGTAACACAAACGCTGGGAAACGTACGAACTCCGCACAGTCACCAAGGCTGGAATTGAACCTGGTGCTCTGAGGCAACAGTGCTTACCACTGAGCCACTGTTCTACCATGTTTGATTTCACATTAAATTGGAACCAAAATGTTGCTTGGAAATGGGCTTTGTTTGAGAGAAGTGTTGTTGAGCAAGTTTGGAGGTCCCCTGACTTTAGAATTGGATGTAAGATGGTAAATCATCCTCGTGAAGCATGCAGGAACCATGTATTCATTTGGTTAGAAGGGGAGTTGGTTTAACTAACAGGAGAGAAAAGAAAGTATAGGACAGATCACTGCACTCTCACTCCACCCCACACCAGAGTTAACTAAACCAAGCTCCCCTACCCATCAGGACACCCTTCTAATCAAATGAATACATATTGAGATTTGAATGTCCAATCTCGGGATTTGCTGCCATGGTTTAAGAGAATTTGAAATGATATTAGAATCTGGGTTGTCTGACCTGTGATACGTTTGTGAAGTCCATTCAGCGTGCTGACTGCATAGTTTTTCTGTTCCAGTGTTGATCAGGTTGATTGACTTCACCAGAAATCTTATGCATGCTATACACAAGAGGTTAATTTTCTAATTCTGCTTGCTCACTTCTGTATCTCCAGATCCAGTAGTGGCATCATTGGCACAGGACATCTTCAAGGAGCTTGCTCAAATTGAGGCCTGTCAGGGCCCCATGCAGATGAGGTTAATTCCAACTCTTATTAGCATAATGCATGCGCCACCTGATAAAATCCCCTCTGGCCTGTGTGCGGTGAGTATTTCTCTCGTATGCATAATTGTGTCAACTCTACTCCCAAGCAATGACTTATGTTGACACTGAAACATTTATCTGACTGCAGACTGCCATTGACATACTGACAACAGTAGTGAGAAACACCAAGCTGCCACTGTCAGAGGTGCTGATCTGTCAGGCATTTCCTGTTGTTGCTCAGTGTACGCTGCACACGGATGACAATGCAACGATGCAGGTAGGTGAGGCCCCAATAAGACAGTAAAGTGCTGCTTTCCAAACCAAGCTCTTCTGATCAGTAAAGGTGATTTGAGCTTCTAGGGTGGGAGAGAATGAAGCAGTGGGATTATAAAAGCAAATTATAGCAAATTCTGGGAATCTGAGATTAAAGATTGATGAGTTTGATAGAGTTATGGCAGGAGTGAAAGATTAGCTTGAGACTAATATCAGCATTAATACTGTCAGTGCAGAGGTAATGGGCTAAATGGTTTCTTTCTGCGCCGTAATACTTCTGTGATTCTATGCATGTGTGGTTTTAGGCACTGGAATTAATTTGAGATTGATGCAGATTGTGGCATATTGGGATTCGTGTAGGAATAATATTATAGGGAGAGAATGTGGCATCATGTTTAGATTGGTTTGCGTTTAATATAGGAGAGTGTAGGATTTGTTTAGAATTGCTATATTAAAAGTTAAAAGTTAATGTTTCAATTGTTGACTTGTGTTGGTTTAATTTAAGCCAGTGGCAGGGATTAATTGGGGATTCATGTGTCCGTTCTATAAATTAGTGACTGCGGGTTGTTGGTTTAGCAGCTGCCTGCCTTAATTCTGTAACCATGCTCGTAAAAGTATGAAGAGACTGAATGACTCCCATTATGTTCTTCACCAGGTAGCTTTCTAAGTTAAAAATGTTTTTTGTATGATTTCTGCTCCAATGGTATGTAATAGATGGGGAGATTTAATTAATGAGTGCGATGTGAGATACATCTGAAATGAAATAAGGTACATCTGAAATGAAGAAACCTCCTCTCTCACTGACGTCTTCTCTTACAGAATGGTGGTGAATGTCTGCGAGCTTATGTTGCTGTAGCATTGGAGCAAATAGCACAATGGCATGATGACCAAGGTCACAATGGGCTCTGGTACGTCATGCAAGTGGTGAGCCAGCTTCTTGACCCCCGAACCTCTGAATACACAGCAGCATTTGTTGGGCGACTGGTTTCTACACTCATCTCAAAGGCTGGCTCACAGTTAGGAGACAATCTTGATCAGATTCTGCGAGCAATCCTCAGCAAAATGCAGCAAGCAGAAACGCTCAGTGTAATGCAGGTGGGTAGGAGAGGGTGTCATGACTGGGCAGGGAGTCTGGTATGGGGGCTTGTGGTAAATGGGTTGGTGCGAATGTATGTGGCTGAGATAAATAGACTTTTGGACTCTGCAAGAATCTAGGCACATGCGAATTTGGTAGAAAGTGGGTTTAAGGTCAAAGATCAGTTACAATCGTATTGAAGGTGGGAGCACGGTCAAGGGGTGGTTATTATTTCTTACAGTTACCCTATTTCTGCTCCGGTCTGTAACTTGAGTTCACTGTTCCTTTTCTCTCTCCAGTCTCTGATAATGGTGTTTGCACACCTCGTTCACAATCAACTGGAGCCTCTGCTTGAGTTTCTGTGCAGTCTGCCTGGACCCACCGGGAAACCTGCTCTAGAATTTGTTATGTCTGAGTGGACGAGTCGGCAGCCTCTCTTCTATGGGCAATATGAGGGAAAAGTCAGGTGTGCTACCTGTCCTGTTCTAGAAACCAGGATAATGATTTGGGGAAGTGTGGCAAGTTTGGTAAAGATATCCGATGTAGAGCCAGTGTTAAAATTGCAATTTAAAAATAGGAGGGATCAGTCACAGGAATAATATGGGTAGACCAAGATGGATTTGGAGTACATTCACAAGTAAATTGCAGAAAGACACAAAGACTATAGTAGACTTTTTGTAGTCTGTGATAGTGATAATGACAGGCTTCCTTTTCCTGAGCCAGGCTCTTGAAATATCAGAGTAAAAGGTTTGATTGGGAGAGGAATTCCTGTATTGTGCAGAAGAGAAATTTCTTGACCAGCTCAGTGTGAGTATTGGTGGAACTTGTCTGGGAATGAAATGGAATATGTTTCAATGGGAGATTGTTGTTTAAGAAACAGTGATCACAGGGTGGGCATAGTGGTTAGCACTGCTGCCTCACAGCGTCAGGGACCCGGGTTTGATTCCCGTCTTGGGCAACAGTCTGTGTGGACTTTGCACTTTCTCCCTGTGTCTGCGTGGGTTTCCTCTCACAATCCAGAAAGATGAGCAGATTAGATGAATTGGCCATGCTAAATTGCCCATAGTGTTAGATGCATTAGTCAGGGGTAAACTGAGTCAGGGAAATGAATCTGGGTGGGTTACTCTTCGGAGGGTTGGTGTGGACCTGTTTGGCCAAAGGGCCTGTTTCCACACTGTAGTTAATCTAATCTAATCTAATTCATTTGAATTTGAGTAATTCTGGAATAGAACAAAGTTCAATCAATTGTGAAAGAATTCAGCTGGAGTGGGAACCCATTACGATAAATTGAAAAGGGATCTGGCTGAGAGATGGATTGGAATTAAAGATTAGGGTAAAAATGTAAAGAAATTACCAAAGGCTTGGAAAGTAAATATAGTTTAAGGGTGGATAGACACATCCCATGAAGCTGAAGGGCAGGATACCCAAAGCAGTTTTGTCCAACCACAAAAAGTATGAGAAAATTTAAAAGATATATTAAGATGGGAACTGTGTAAGAATTAGTTTAAGATGAAAGCAACTCAATCTTTTTTAAACATAGAATCAGTAAAAGGGTTGCTAACTGCACCAAGTGAGATTTTGTGAAGGCAAAGGACAAGGTGCTAAATGAATCAGCTTTCATCAGAGAAGAGGTTACTGTTAATGTCACACATAGCAACGCCCTCATCTGTGAGTGAATAAAAAACAAAGCACAAGATATTTCAAAGCTGTTGTCATTGTGATTTGAGGGGCAATCTGACGTTCTTAGAGGGATCTAACCGTTGGTGTTTGCGCGCATGTGCTATTGTTAAGTTTGATAGTGATATTGTGAAATTAAAATTAAAAAGCGTTACACCCCCCAGTATGTCCTTCACCTCAAAATATGAGAAATGTCTATTAAAAAGACCATATAATATGTGTGACTCAATAACTTTTTATAAAGAGGCTATTATTGTGTATTTCAGGACTGGTCACTAAACAGATTGTGTTAACTCTACAGCACCGTAGCAATGTGTAAACTCTTACAACATGGCATAAACACAGACGACAAGAGGCTGCGGGATATCATGGTGAAAGGAGAAGAAATATTCAATGCCGATGAGGGAATACGCACTCGCTCCAAGGCAGCAAAAAGTAAGAATTTTTCTTAATTCCAGGCTTTGAACAGTGGATCCCCTTATTTTAAACAATCTGAATGCAAGACCAACATTAAAGTGAATTGATTTTAATAAAACTAGACTGGTGTGACAGTACTATGGCTATAAGAGCTATATTTAACCCTTCTTCAATAAAAGAGGATAGAGACAGAGGTGCCAGGGGTCTGCTCAAAGCCAATAAAGTAAACAGCTTGAGAGGCCTTGGGGCTTTTTTTTGTTAAAGTTGGAACGGTAGAAGCAGTCTGAATGGGTGGAGTTAAGTTCCCGCCGAACCAGGAGTTTTAGATTTAGCTTTCAGCAGTTGCTGAACTCTTGAAGCTGGATGTGAGAGCTCTTATTCCCCTCTTAATTACAGCTAAAAACTGAGATTCACTTCCTGCTGCTTGAATTGCATGTGAGACAATCTATTTTACTGAATTTGCTGTTGCCACGGGTTTGTTTATAGGATGTTACTATATTCGAACAGTTAATTAGTAGTTAATATATTATTTTTTAAGCATTTTGGTAAAGTTAAGACAATTCTTTTTGTTTTGTCAGGCGAGGAAGGAGCTCAAAAATGGTCTGAGGAGAGCCAGGAGGGGCACGAAAAAGGCTTGGCAGGAAGGATTAGGGAGAATCCAAAGGCATTTTACACGTATGTGAGGCAGGTCATAAGAGAATGATCAAAGAAAGAGTAGGGCTGATCAGGGATAGCATAGGGAACTTGTGTATAGAGTCTGAGAAGGTAGGGAAAGACCTAAATGACTTTTTTGCTTCTGTCTTTACTAAAGAAAAGGACCTTGTAGTGAATGAAACCATTGAGGAGCAGGTAAGCATGGTGGAACAGATAGAGATTGAGGTAGCTGAAAATTTTGACAAATGTTAAGATTGACAAGTTGCCAGGGCCAGATCACATTTGTCCTTGGCTGCTTTGGGAAGCGAGAAATGTGATTGCTTCACCGCTTGCAAAGATCTTTGCATCCTCGCTCTCCACCAGAGTCGTACCTGAGGACTGGAGGGAGGCAAATGTAATTCCTCTCTTCAAGAAAGGAAATAGGGCAATCCCCAGCAATCACAGACCAGTCAGTTTCACGTCTGTTGTTTGCAAGGTGTTAGAAAGGATTCTGAGGGACAGGATTTATGACCATCTGGAAGTGCATGGCTTGATTAAAGGCAGGTCATGCCTCACAAATCTTATTGAGTTCTTTGAGGATGTTACTAGACAAGTTGATGAGGGTTGAGCAGTGGATGTGGTGTATATGGACTTCAGCAAGGCATTTGATAAGGTTCCCCATGATATGCTCATTCAGGAGGGATGGGATACAGGGAAATTTAGCTGTCTGGATACAGAATTGGCTGTTGACAGAAGACCGCGTGTGGTAGTGGAAGGAAAGTATTCTGCCTGGAAGTCAGTGGTGAGTGGTGTTCCACAGGGCCTCTACTGTTTGTAATTTTTATTAATGACTTGGATGAGGAGATTGAAGGATGGGTTAGCAAGTTTGCAGACGACACAAAGATTGGAGGTGTCGTTGACAGTATAGAGGATGTTATAGGTTGCAGGGTGACATTGACAGAATGTAGAGATGGGCTGAGAGGTGGCATCAACCTGGATAAATGCAAAGTGATGCATTTTGGAAGGCTGCACTTGAAAGTTGAGTACAGGATTAAAGACCGGATTCTTGGCAGTGTGGAGGAACCGCGGGATCTTGGTGTGCAGGTACATAGATCCCTTAAAATTGCCACCCAAGTGGACAGGGTTGTTAAGAAAGCAGATGGTGTTTTGGCTTTCATTAACTGGGGATTGAGTTTAAGAGCCGTGCGATCTTGTTGCAGCTCTATAAAACTTTGGTTAAACTGCACTTGGAATACTGTGTCCAGTTCTGGTCGCCCTATTAAAGGAAAGATGTGGATGCTTTGGAGAGGGTTCAGAGGAGGTTTACCAGGATGCTGCCTGGACTGGAGGGCTTATCTTATGAAGAGAGGTTGTCTGAGCTCGGACTTTTTTCGTTGGAGAAAAGGAGGAGGAGGAGAGGGGACCTAACTGAGGTATATAAGATAATGAGAGGCATAGATAGAGTCGATAGCCAGAGACTATTTCCCAGGGCAGGAATGACTAACACGAGGGGTCATAGTTTTAAGCTGGTTTGAGGAAAATATAGAGGGGATGTCAGAGACGGGTTCTTTACACAGAGTTGTGAGAGCATGGAATGCGTTGCCAGCAGCAGCTGTGGAAGCGAGGTCATTGGAGATATTTAATAGACTGCTGGACATGCATGTGGTCACAGAAATTTGAAGGTTCGTACATTAGGTTTACCTTACATGAGGATCAATGGTCGGCACAACATCGTGGGCTGTTCTGTACTGTACTATGTTCTATGTCTGTATTTTAACTCATGTAAAAATAGTGTATTTTGCTTAATTAGTAGTTTCACCAATCAAATTACATCTGGAATGCAATGTCTTACTTTAAAATAACAAATAGGTAGGCTGTTGTCATAGTATATTTTGAGGGGGTTCGGTCTGGTCCATAACAGTAGAAACTGCAAATAAACTTGCAAAGTCTTTGTATATGTATGGAGGAAGGAGCATATGAAGAGAATGCAGAATATTTTTAACTGGTACAAAAAGAGAACATTTGACCTTCAAGTTGATACTTATTCACTAAATTGAACCATAAAGAGGGGAATCGTACAACAGATCTACTTGTGGCTCATCTGTAAAGTTTACATTGGCTCCATTCCACTCTATCCTATTCAATGGAGAGAATATCAAGCTAGAGGAGATGTTCACAGGCTTTGACCTGTGAGCATAGCTGGGTAAGAGTTGGGTGAGCCAAGTAGCTTGTGAAACAGGTTGACAAAAAGAGGGTGAACCAAATGATACGCTAAACCAAGAGGCAACAGTAACTAGGTATGTAAGTTATCAGTGTCCCTACCTCGAGGCCAGAAATTCCAGGTTCAAGTCCCACCTACCCTGCAAGTGTCATAACATGTCCAAACAGGTTGCATAAAATAATTATAAATAATTAGCAATTACATTGATCTAAGGGGATAAAATTGCAGTGAAGTAAAGCTACTAAGGCTGAAGGGGTCCCAACTTGTATGTAATAAAAATCTATGTGCAATTAAATAATTAAGGGTGTTAGACTGAAACATTTTTTATATTGAATTATATGCAAAATGTACTTTTAAGCAGAATGATGGGTCACCTGAGAGCAGTTTCCTGCAGTTCCTGAGCAATTAGAAACTCTTAAGGCACTTATGAATAACTGTAGATCCAATTGTTCAAGCAATGGCTACACCAAGTGGACTGTCGCAGTTCCAAAAGGCAGCTCACTACCGCCTTCTCAGGGGCAAATCGAGACAGGCAATAAGTGCTGGCCCAGCCAGCAACACCCACATTCAGTGAATGAATTTATAAAAGGATCAACTGCAGTTAGTGCAATGGCATGTGGGAGGGTGGAAATCTTACTCCAGTTAATGGATGTTTATCTGACAGGAAGAGGCAGTCCTCGGAGAGTGATACAATCAAACTGGTTCACTTTGTAACTGAGTGAATGCATAGTTAAAAAAACGGGTGAAGAACTGAAAATCAGTACTTGGGAGGTGAATATTCATCTCCTTTTTCCCAGCTGATTGACCTGTTCTGGTAGCCATGGAATTTATGCACCAGTTCAGTTTCTGGGCCAGAGATTTTGGTAGTGGGGGATTCAGCAATGGTAATGCCATTCAATGGAGAGATGGTCATTGTGTGGCACTTGTAACATGAATGATACTTAGCACTTAGCAGCCCAAGCCTGACTCTGATCAGTAATAGGATAGAGATTATAGAAAGAGTGGAGGGGTAGGGGCAGATAAATGTCATCCATGGCGAAATAGGGAAGTTAAAGGTATTTTAAAAACAAAAGGTAAGGCACACCATATTGCAATGGCAAGTAACCTGCTGGAAAATTGGGAAATATTTTAGTAACCCTTGGTTGTTCCTTAAAAGGTGAAAAGAAAACTAATGCAAAATACAAAAACAGCAGAAGTTTTTTTATGTATAAAATGGAAGTGAGTAGCTAAAGTGAACATTTTGTTGATTGGAGGATGAGACTGGAGAGTTATGTGGAAAGCACAAATGGCAGAATCACTAAATCAAGACTTTGCTTCAGTTTTGAAGCAGAGTACACTAGTACCATTCCAACAGATAATGTGGAAGATAGAACATAGGGCATATTACAGTACAGCACAGCTCTTTGGCCCACGATGTTGTGCCTGTCTGGAATTTACACATTCTCCCCCTGTCTGCTTGGGTTTCCTCCAGGTGCTCCGGCTTCGTCCCACGGTCCAAAGATGTGCAGGTTAGGTGAATTGGCCATGCTAAATTGCCCACAGTATTCAGGAAAGCATTAGTCATGGGTAACTGTCAAGTGAAAGGGTAAGGGAATGGGTCTAGAGGGTTGCTCTTCGGAGGGTCAGTGTGGATTTGTTGGGCCGAGGGGCCTGTTTCCACACTGCAGGGATTCAATGAATATAACTCGCACACCCCTCAATTTATTGTCATCTATGTGCTTGTACAGCAGTCTCTTAAAGTCCCTAATGCCTCTGACTCTACTACCATCACTGGCAGTGCATTCCACACACTCCCCACTCGGCGTAAAGAACCTACCTCTGACATCTCCCCCATATCTTCCCCCAATCACCTTAAAATTATGACCCCACGAGGCAGCCATTTCTGCGCTGGGGAAAATTTGGCTATCTATCTGTGCCTCTCATTATCATGTATCTATCAAGTAACCTCTCTTCATAAGACAAACCCTCCAATCCAAACAGTATCCTGGTAAATCTCCTCTGCACCCTCTGGAAAGCATCTACATCCTTCCTATAATGAGGCAACCAGAATTGGACACAATATTCCAAATGTGGTCTAACCACGGTTTTATAATGCTGCAGTAAAACCTCACTGCTCTTAAACTCAATCCCCCGACAATGAAAGACAAAACACCATATGCCGCCTTAGCAATCCTATCAACTTGTGCGGTAACTTTGAGGGATCTATGTACATGTACTCCAAGATCTCTCTGTTGCTCCACGCTGCCAAGAATCCTATCTTTAACCTGTATTCAGCATTCAAATTTGATCTCCCAGAATGAATTACTTCACATTTATCCAGATTGAACTCCATCTGCCACTTCTCAGCCCAGCTCTGCATCCTGTCAATGTCTTGTAGCCTGCAACAGCCCTCGACACTATCTACAAACACCACCAACCTTTGTGTCATCGGCACACTTATTAACCCACCTTTCTACTTCATCCAAGTCATTTATAAAGACTACAGAGAGCAGAGGCCCAAGAACAGATCCCTGTAATACACTACTGGTCACCGACCTCCAGGCAGAATACTTTCCATCCACTACCACTTGCTGTTGTCTTTTGACCAGCCAAATTTCCCTGAATCCCATACCTTCTAACTTCCTGAATGAGCCTACTGTGGAGAACTTTATCAAATACCTTACTGAAATCCGTGTACACCACATCCACTACTTGACCTTTGTCAAATTGTCTCGTCACATCCTTAAAGAACTCTATAAGGCTTGTGAGGCATGACCTGTCCCTCACAAAGCCATGCTGACTATCTTTAATCAAACTATGTTTTTTCAAATAGTCATAAATTTTATCTCTCCAAATCCTTTCCAGTACCTTGCTTACCACAGATGTAAGACTGACTTGTCTTTAATTTCCAAGGATTTACATATTACCTTTCTTGAACAGAGAAACAATGCTTGCCCCCCTCCAATCATTCAGTTCTACTCCCGTGGAGAGTGAGGATGCAACAATCATCGCCAGACATGCAGCAGTCTCATTCCTCGCTTCCTGTAGTAACCTTGGATATATCTGGTCCAGCGCTGGGGACTTAGCTATCTTGATGCTTCCCAGAATTTCCAGCGCAGCCACTTCCTTAATATCAGTCTGTTCAAGCCTATTAACCTGATCCACTGTGTTCTCACTATCAACAAGGTCCCTCTCTTTTGTGAATACTGAAGCAAAAAACTCATTTAGGGCCTCCCCTACCTCTTCAGACTCCAGCCACAAGTTCACTCCATTATCCCTGCTAGAGTTCTTCAATGATGTAACAGGCAAGATGGATAATGGGGATCCTGTAGATGTAGTACTTCTGGATTTCCAGAAGGAATTTCATAAGGTGCCACCCAAAAGGTAAGATCGTACTGGGTTAAGGGTAATTTATTCACTTGGATAGAAAATTGGTAACTAATAGAAAGCAGAGTATCAGCATAAATGACTGTGTTTTTCTAGTTGGCAAGATGTAACTAGTGGGATACCACTCGATTTGGTCCTCAGACCTCAACTATTACAAACTATAGCTGAAAATGTGTTGCTGGAAAAGCGCAGCAGGTCAGGCAGCATCCAAGGAACAGGAGAATCGACATTTTGGGCATAAGCCCTTCTTCAGGAATGAAGAAAGGGCTTATGCCCGAAACGTCGATTCTCCTGTTCCTTGGATGATGCCTGACCTGCGCTTTTCCAGCAACACATTTTCAGCTCTGATCTCCAGCATCTGCAGCCCTCACTTTCTCTATTACAAACTATATTAATGACTTGGATGCAGGGCTAGAAAGTAGCCACATTTACAGATGCTACTAAAGTAGGTGGAAAGTAAGTTGCAGTGAAGAAATAAGAAATTTACAAATGGATATGAAAAGGTGAGGTGAATGGAGGATAAAGTTTAAATTGGTAATTGAGGTTTTCAGTTTTGGTTGGAGGTAAAATACACAACGTATTATCTAAATGTAGATAAATTTCAGTGTTTCGATGTAGAATCCAGGTGTTGTCATGCATAAATCACAGAAAACTAGTACAGAACAACCTCGGAACGAGATGGGCAGGGAGTATTTTGTCCAGATAACTGATTAGGGTTCCTGTGATGACCCTGTTCTTGCTCCCGCCGACAGCCCAGGCCATGCTTTTATTTAAATTTAATACAATTTTAAGGGGACCTTGAGATCTTGTTCGGATAATCCAAAATTCGGATAATTCATCTTGTTCTGTATACAGGTATAGCAGGTAGTAAGGAAGGCAAATGGAATTCTGCCATTTATTGCTAAAGAAATAGAGTCTACAAGTTAGGATGTGTTACTGCAACTTTGCAAAGCATCAGAGACTGCACCTAAAGTATTACATAAAATTTTGGTCCCCTTACTTGAAGAGGGATGTGGTTGCATTGGTAGTTCAGAAGAGGTTCACTACGTTTATTTCAGCAATGAGAGATCTCTCTCTGGGAGACAGTGAGCAGTTTAGACCTGTACTTTCTCGAAAAAGTGAGGACAGCAGATGCTGGAGATGAGTTGAAAAGTGTGGTGCTGGAAAAGCATGGCATCCAAGGAACAGGAGAATTGATGTTTGGGCATAAGTCATTCATCAGCAATGTTGGGGGACGGGGTAAGGGGGCTGAGACATATATAGGAGGGGGTGTGGGGCTGGGGAAAGGTAGCTTGGAAGGCAATAGGTAGATGTAGTTGGGGGTGATGGTGATATGTTGGAGTGGGTAGGTAGGCAGGAAGACTGACAAGTGGGACAGTTCAAGAGAGCGGTGCCAAGTTGGAGGGTTGGATCTGGGATGAGATGGAGAGGAGATGAGGAAACTGGTGAAATCAACGTTGATATTGTGTGGTTGGAGGGTTCCAAGGCGGAGGATGAGGTGTTCTCCCTCCAGCATTGGATGGCTAGGATTTGCGGTGGAGGAGACCCAGGACTTGCATGTCCTTGGCGGAGTGGGAGGGAGAGTTAAAGTGGTCAGCCACAGGGCGGTGGGGTTGTTTGGTGCGTGTGTCCCGGAGATGGTCTCTGAAACGTTCAATGAGTTGGTGTCCTATCTCCCAATGTAAAGGACACTACATCGAGAGCAATGGACACAGTAGATGAGGTGTTTGGATGTGCAGGAAATTCTGCTGGATGTGGAAGGATCCTTTGGAGCCTTGGTTGGAGGTGAGGAGGAGGTGTGGATGCAGGTTTTACACCTCTTGCAGTGGCAAAGGAAAATGCTGGGAGTGGAGGGTGGGTTGGTGGAGGGGGGGGCAGGGACCTAACGAGGGATTTACAGAGGGAATGGTCTCTGGAATGTTGATAGGGGTGGGGATGGAAATATATCTGTGGTGGTGGGATCTGACTGTAGGTCGTTGAAATGGCGGAGGATGATATGTTATATCGAGAGATTGGTGGGGTGGAAGGTGAGGATCAGAGGGGTTCTATCCTTGTTGCGTTGGAGGGTTGGGGTTCAAGGGTGGACATGCAGGAAGTGGAGGAGATGCACTGGAGATCCGCCAGGTCATGCGATGCCTGGGCTGCCTCCAACGCTAAATCCTAGCCCCCTGACGCTGGAGGAAGAATACCACATCTTCCATTTTTGGACTCTCCAACCACGTGACATCAACATCGATTTCACCAGTTTCCTCATCACCCCTCCCTCTGCCTCATATCAGATCCAACCCTCCAACTTGACACCACCATCTTGAACTGTCCCACCAGTCCATTTTCCTTACCACCCATCTGCTCCACCCTCTGCTCTGACCTATCACCATCCACTTGCATGTGCCTATTGCTTTCCAAGCTGCCCTCTAAGCCACTCCTCTTCTCCCCCCCCCCCCCCCCCCTCCATTCCTAATGCAGGACTTGTGTCTGAAACATTGATACCCCTGCTGTTTGGTGCTGTGCTTTTCCAGCCCCACGCTTTTTGATTATACTTTCTGGAGTTTAGAAGAATGAGAGGACATACGAGCCAAATAGTGTCTTTTCACGCTGTAAGAATTCTATATACAGAGGAAACTCGATTATCCGAATACCAATTATCCCAAAATTGGATTATTGCGAAGGAGATCTCGAAGTTCCGATAGAAATATTATGTCAAAGATGTGTTTCCAGCAGTGATCGCATCTTTTGTTTACAGTAATTGAACAGGGTTTGAGGGGGTGGGGGAGGGGAGGGTTGGACCAGGTTTGGCAGGCGGGGGGGGTGGTGGCGGGGGCTCACGTGCTTTGTGCTGGGGAGTGGGGGCGGTGTTGGACGGGGCGGATGCAGCAAGAGGGGGGCGGGTTCCTGTGCGCCGTGTGCTGCTGCAGTCTCCTGAATAGGGAACAGACTTTAAAAACTCCGAGCCCCAGAGGAAAGGCATTTAATCGATTATCCAAACAAAATAGTGCCCACCCATCACATTCGGATAATCGAGTTTCCACTGTAATTGTACTGTCTAAGGCGCTAAAGGGGATTGACAAAGTAGACATAGAAGGGATATGCCTTCATATGGGGCAATCTGATGTGATAGTTTTAGGATAAGGGCTTAGTTAGAGACAAAATACTTTTGATGCTGGAATCCAAGGTAGACAGGCAGAAGGCTGGAAGAACACAAACAGCATCCAAGAGGTGAAGTCAACATTTTGAGTGTAACCCTTCTTCAGGATTGGGGTGGGGGAAGGTTTCAGGCGGAGAGACGGGCGGGTTGATGAGGTAGGGGTAGGTCAATACAGGTAGAGTTGTGGCTGGTTGTGGGAGGAATTAATCTGTTTGGTAGCTGGAAGGAAGGGTCAGTTCGAGGAAGGGGGAGAGGCTGGGATGGGAGGTTATTTGAAGTGGGAGAATTCAGTGTTGAGTCCTCCAGACTGTAGGCTGCCCAGGTGGAAGATGAGGTGTTCCTCCAATTTGCAGTCTGAATCTGTGGCAATGGAGGAGGCAGAGGATAGTCGTGTCAGAAAGGGAGTGGGAAGAGGAATTAAAATGGGTGGTGACTGGGAGGTCAAATCAAGACCTCCCTTTCCAGTCCCCTCCTTCCCTTTCTTTCTTCTGACTGACCCTTCCAGCTCCCAATCGAATTCGTTCCTCCCATCGACCTGTCAGGTCTACCTGTGTTCACCTATCCTTACCTCATCACCCCTTTATTTGTAGCTCCCCTTACACCCACCCCTCGTCCTGAACAAGGATTACATCCGAAATGTTGACTTCTCTATCTCCTTATGCTCCCTGGCTTGCTGTTTCCTTCCAGCTTCCTGCCTGTCCACCTCAAGGGCTGGCAGATTTAAAACCGATAAGGAGAAATTAATCAAAAGGTTGTAAATCTGTGGAATTGACTACCCCAGTGTGCGGTGGATGCTGGGACATTGAGTAAATTTGAGTTGGAGGTATTCATTTCTTTTAAATTAGCACGATTATGGAGTGAACGATTATGGAAAGTGGACCGGAAAGTGGAGTTGAAGCCAAGATGAGATCAGCCATCATTGTATTAAACGACGAAGCAAGCTGGAGGGTTATATTGTCTGTTCCTGCTCTTCATTCTTACATATATTTATCTGTTATATTTATAACTTGGTCATTATTACTCTGTAATCAGCAGAAACATAAGGAAACAAAATAACAGTCAAAAGAGAATTAAATAAACTCATGAAAAAGAAAATATCAGCCTCTGTGGGAAGAGAAGGCAGTGGGAGATAGTTGATGCAATGGGGTGAATATGCTTCTGTGATCTGTTGATGGTGGATTGACAAGTGAAAGTGAACATTTAATTTGTGGCAAATGATGAGATTGTTTTGGGTTGTACTCTCGTGGTAAATTTCCTCGTTTCTGGGCTTTGACATTTTCTGTGAAGAAATAATGTGTAGTCAGTTTTAAACTTGACTCTGTTTAAAGGTCAGAAGTCACATGATTTTGGAGTGGTGCTCCTTCATCGGATGAAGTCTAATGGTACTTCATCTGATAAAGAAGCAGTGCCCCGAAAGCTTGTGATTTCAAATAAACCTGTTGGACTATAGCCTGGCGTCGCGTGACTTCTGTCCCCCACAGTCCAACACTGGCACCTCCATATCCTGTTTAAAGATGCAAGTAATTAAATAGAGAGCTTTAATATGTGAAAAATTACCCCTGCAATCCTAATTTGTGTTTATAAACCTTCTTAGTCTGAAATTATTAATCTAGGCTTCATGATATTTGCTTTGAGCAGATCCAGAACGTTGGACCAACATTCCCCTTCTTGTAAAACTCTTCAAGCTGTTGATTGGTGAGCTATCCAGTGTCATGGAGGCAAACATCTCGCGGCAATCCACAGCAGCAGATTGGCATCAAGGTACCATTACATCAGTGTGAATGCTTGTTCGCGCTCTCCTTCCTTACCTCATAGACAGTTAAGTTGTCTGAGCTGATTCCAATTACTGCAGACATATTGTCCTTTATTGTTGATCAATAACTGAATTGTTTTTCTTTGTAGCTATCTGCTTATCTGCAGACTCTGTTTTACAAAGTACTGAGCTTAAAAACGCACTTCAAATTCTAACTCCATTAGCTTCTTTCAGTTTGTAACTGGAGGGCGATTAAATTTTCCCCTGCTCAGTGTTTCGGGAGCTATCTGAATCAATTCAAAGTGGAGTTTGTGATTTTCTGTCATATTGCCATAAATCCATTAGATGGTGGTGTTGTCCCTTCTACTTATACAATCTATTCAATAGCACTAGCCATTGTATCAGGAGAGTCTTTGCACAGGTGCCTGGAGTCACACCATAGATTTCAGAATAGTTGTTGCACCAAGACTTGTGCCATTTCTTAACAGAATCACCTGTGTTCTTCAAAGCTGATTGGTAGTGCAAAGGTTGAGCATTGCTTTAAAAAAAACCTTTTATTGAAGCTTTTTGCCTTGTATTGCTCAGGATTATTCGCAAGAGTACCAGAGTAAATAGAAAAAATAACTTATGAGAGGAGAGTGCTGATTATTTAATGATGAGACTCTGATAGGTAGAGATATCACCATGGTGAACACACTAGTTAATGATGACTGACTGACATTTGACTCCAAACCTTTATTTTGAATCCTGCCTGATCTGCCATCCACACTAATCCACCTATCTAGTATCCCAACAGCTCCCTCACCTTATGAGCACATCAATCACAGATGGATTTTAACTCTGAAAAGTGTGAGGTGATGCAGTTTGGAAGAAGGAACAAGACAAGGGAGTACTCAATGGCAAGTCAAAAGGAATCTCAAGGGAATCTTTGGGTGTTTGTCCGTTGAACCCCGAAGGAGCAGGACAGGTGAATTGTAATTAAGGCATACAGATCATTTGTCATTATCAGTCTTGACAAAGACTTTATGAGCAAGGAGGTCATGTTGGAGTTGTACAAAACTTTGGGCCACAGCTAGAATACTATGTGCAGTTCTGGTCAATGCACAGTGAGAGGGAGGTGATTGTACAGGTGATGCAGAGATTCACCAGCATGTGACCTGTGATGGAGTGCTTTAGCTATGAAATGTGGCTGAGAAAGTGAGGACTGCGGGTGCCGGAGATCAGAGTTGAGTGTGGTGCTGGAAAACTACAGCTGGTCAGGCATCATCTGAGGAGCAGGAGAATCGACATTTCGGGCAGAAGCCCTTCAGGACGCTTGATGAAGGGCTTATGCCTGAAATTCAATTCTCCTGCTTCTCAGATGCTAGCTGACCTGCTGTGCTTTTCCAAAACCCCACACTCAACCTTGTTTTATTTGGAGCAGAGAAGGCTGAGGGGTACCTGATTGAGATGTATAAGATTGAGGAGCTTAGACAGAGTAGCTAGGGAGCAGCTGTTCCCTTCTGGAGAAGACTCAATAACAAGGGGGCATTTTTTTAATAAGTAAAGGGCAGGAGGTTTGGAGAGGTTTAATTTGAGAAAAATCTTTTCACCTAGAGGGGGGTGGAGGTCTGAAATGCACTGCGTGCGAGAGTAGTAGATGTGAGAAAACACACACCCTTTAAAAAGTAGGTGAATGAGCACTTGAAATGTCATAAAGTTCAAGATAATGGGCCATGTGGTTAATGTAAATTGGACGGTGTAGATTCTGAGCTCAAGGGCCTTTTTTATGTTCTATGACTTTGACCCACCTGGCACTCTCGCGGTCCCTCACTCCTTTATGACCCACCTGGCACTCTCGCGGTCCCTCACTCCTTCATGACCCACCTGGCACTCTCGCGGTCCCTCACTCCTTCATGACTCACCTGGCACTCTCGCGGTCCCTCACTCCTTCATGACCTACCTGGCACTCTCGCGGTCCCTCACTCCTTCATGACCTATCTGGCACTCTCGCGGTCCCGCACTCCTTTTGGCTTATCAAGTCTGTACCGCAGCTCTACGCACAAACTACACTAGCCCCACTTTCCCGCACTAGACCCATAGCCTTGAACATAATGGCTTTCCTAATATCCATCCACCCCATCGATCTTTGACTCTGATTGGAACTTCTGAGCCAAAGGCTTAAGAACCATTGTCCTTGTGTTGCCATATTTTTTGCCCTATCTACTGAGTACAGATCTCTTGTGATTTTGAACATCATGAATAAATTTCCCCTCTGCCTTCCCTTCTCCAAAGAAAATAGTCCCAACTTCTCCAATCTATCTTCATAATGGAACATGAAGTGTAATATCACTTGTAATTGCCGGCAGTTCTGTCAGGTAGTTTTGATACAATTGGGTGGTGCTAAAGTTCAATATGTGCCTCAGTCCTGAACAGTACAGTTTGGAGGGAATAGGTCAGATACCTTATTTTGGCTCGCCCTTGTCCGCATTAAGAGCTTGTGAAGATAATCTGTCAACAGGGCACAGCACAAGTGAAATGGAAACAAATAGGAATTGAATTTCAAGGCTTAGAGGGCATTTGAGCCACATTCCAATGGAATGCAAAGTCTTGGAGATTATGTCTTTTAGTGAGATTTTAAACTAAAACAGCTGCAGTCTGTTCAGACAGATGTTAACAGCCCTGTGGTACCTCTTGCAAAACACTTGAGCTGCTCATCTTTCTCTCTAAAAGAAACTGATTTGCCTGCTCATCCACCTTACTCTTACTCTGAGTGTCTTATGATGTGAAAAATGGTTGCCACATTTACATAACTATAAGCCTACTTGAAAATAATTGCATGTGAAGTATTAGGGGATGTGGCAGACTCTTGCAATAACGTTCTGCATAAATATAGATACCTCACTTGCTTTTTCTTTAAGTGTGGGGCTAGGTTGAGAAAGGATAGGAGGTAGGATCTAGCTAGAAGAAACAGCAATCCACACCGACATTCAGATAGGGAAGGGTCCCGTACATGTGCCACATAGTTTTATTGTTTTAAATGTAAAATAACGCAGGCTCAGCGAAATCACCATCCACCTTCAGGAGAAGAAGCTGCCCTCAGATGGGTACAGTGCTGATGTTAGGCTAGTAATCCAGCCACCCTGATGAATAATCCAAACACTTTTGGGGGCATTTAAATTTAGGTAACTTAATAAATCTATAATAGAGGCTCAGTGATGATGATCATGAAATTGTCATGTTGTAAAACCCATCTAGTTCATTAATGTGCTTTTGAGAAGGAAATTTGCTGCTTTCATCCAGTTTGGCCTAGATGTGACTCCATACCCACAGAATGTAATTGATTATTAACTGAAGTAGCACCGCAGTGCACTGGTATATTTCAGTAGCACCACCCTGTAGAGGACACAATGCTGGCTTTGCCATTAATGCCCATACCCCCCCCCCCCCAAATGCATAAAAAGTATAAAATGTTTGGCTTGTGGGGAAGTGACCATCAGCTTCACTTATTGCAGGTCAGAGTTTATATCTTGGATGCACTGGCGGATATTCTCTTTGGAGACATGCTTCTGTGCATTTTTTTTTAAAAAACTGTTCACCAGATCCCCAGGTAAACCAAATTATTCACTGTGCCAAGAGTAGGAGTCACAGCTGATTCTTACTAAGTACTGCAATTTGTCAGTGAAATGGGTCCAGATATCCTGCCTCCCAATAACCATCTGCAACAGTGCCTCAAATTCAGTTGTGTTCAAGTTCATATTACAGCTATTGCAATGCATTTGAAAAGTAATGGTATCATTTTTTTTAAGTTTGTTTGAGAAAGAAATCCAGTTCTCCCAGGTCCTTATGCCAACCCCCACACACCAGGCCTTGTTATCACATGAAAGCTGAAAGAACTGCAGGTGCTGTAGATCAGAAACAAAACAGAAGTTGCTGGAAAAGTTCAGCAGGTCTGGCAACATCTGTGGAGAGAAATCAGAGTTAACATTTCAGGCTGAGTGACCTTTTCTAAGAACTCCAGGTGGTGTTATCACATGATCTACTGTTACACGCCATCTATCATTAGCTAATTGTCCACTAATCGCTATTCATTCTTCCAGGCTGATTTGTCATCCAATCCTTTTTCTGTCCAACAGCTCTCTCTTTGGGCTGTATCTCCACCAGTTATTTGATCTTTACTGCCTCCCGACACCCTATCTTCTGCATAAAAAGTAACTTTTTCCTAGCCACCACCAGTTCTGAGGAAGGGTCGCTGAATCCAAAACATTAATTATGATTTTTGTTCATAGATGCTGCCAGGCCTGCTGAATCTTCCCAGCAGTTTCTGTTTTTGTTTCATATTTACTATTTTGGTGTTCACTGTTTTACAGTAAATATGTAATGTTTTTCTGCACTGTTGCCATTAATATTGGTGTGAAGTTGGTGAAGCATGAGGTTTTGTTGAAGATTGAATGGATGGAATCTGTCGTAAAAGTTTGATCCCAGTCTCTCTCAGGTTAACCATTGTAATCCTGTTTTACTTGCTGCCTGTCTGGTCATTTTGGAGTTCTGTAAATAGTGCATAGATGCTTTCCGATGTGATGTCAAAATGATTTCTCCTGAACAGCTAGCCCCGGAGAGTTAATTAGAAATTTAGATTATCAGAACTGTGGGCACATTTCGCTGCTGGGCTCCAGTGAGCAGGACATCAATTTTACAACTTGGAGGACCAGGCTGACCAAAGCACAGCAATGCTTTTCCAGAAATATTGTGTGTCTTTTGTCATATGGTGATGATTTATCTTGCTGTCACAGAACCAACAGCTATCCTCATACTCGAGAGGGATGCGGAAGAATTAATGCGTCACTTTTTGCTTTGTTCAATAGAAACTATGTTGAAATAAGTGCAATAGCACAAAACTTTATCCAGCAAGACCCACCGTGTCTGTGTACATATCCAGCAAGCCAATGATCCTAATGAATCCAAGCAGTACAAAGATGTCTTGGAGTTGCTTAGGAAATAAAAAAGAACTGTGAGTGGGGTCAGTTCTAGCGTTTTACCTCAGCCCAGCCTTCTGACTTAAAGTTCAAGCTGCGATTGAGCAATGTTAATACAGTCACATGATCCATGGATTCTAACCCTAGACATCAATCTTTGAGAGAGGAATCCAGACAGTGCTGAGAGAGACAACAGTATGCTGCAGAAAAGCAATTTCTGAAGTTAAGACTGCGGAAGGAGCTGTACTCAACTTCAAACTGTGTCACAGCTAATAAGAATGTTCTTTTTCTTATACTGGGTGTCAAAATAGAAAGTTTTACATTTGTCAGCATTAATTACAAAAGTTGCATACAAAAATCTGGGAAATTTCAAAAAAAGTATTAGTAGTGAAGCATATTTTCCTGTTTTTTCCATGGTTTTTGACATTGTTTACTCTGAAATGCACAACTTTGTTAAGCTGATGTTTCTGTGTCTCATTTGTTCAGATGAAGTCAATGACATGTGGGAGGACCAGGATGATGATGATGAAGAGGATGATGAGGGTTTAGCAGGACAGCTGTTATCAGATCTACTCAATCCAGGAGCAGGTGTTCGATATGGTAAGATGCTTTATAAATATATGTCTGGAATTGATTTAGATAAAATTTGCGCAAGCATTGATTTTGAAAAGTATACAACACAAGACTCTGTATCACTGACCTCTAGATCTGAAGCATATAGTTCAAGCACACAAGATTTTAAAACCATGAAGAGAAATAAAGCTCAATTGTAAGCAGAGTTGAGAATTTAAAACTGGGATAATGTGTACATTCTTACTAATCATTCTTCATTCACAGGTTCCCATTAATGCGGTGTTTCAGTGACTTGCGCATACACAGTCAGGCCCTGCAAATTAATAAATGGCAAATGAGCAAGATGGGAGGTGATAGGTACATCATCAGCAATATTTTATTCTAATTTTCAGAGGCCTCTAATTGCAAAATGCAAATATCTCAGTTGACAGTGAAAGGGTGGGATCTTCAAGTTGCTTATTGATCAGCTTAAAAAGATCAGTCACCCCAGCAGGTTTCAATCTCCTAAATTAGACTTTCTTGAATGGTTGAATAATGACAACTGATTTCTAAAGTTTTTTGATGTGCTGTTTTGCACCGATTTGAAGCTAATTAAGGTTATGGGTAATAATGGTGTCTGTTTCTAAACAGATGATGATTATTACGACGAGGATGTTGAAGATGATCCAGACACTCTGAAGGATCCATTATATCAAGTTGATTTACAGGTATATAGGAGTTATCATTATCATTAAATGAAGGAGGTTGGTTCTGGGTAGGGTGCTTTTGGAGGGTCAGTGGACTCGATGGGCTGAATGGCCTCTAACTGCAGTGTAGGGATTCTGTTAGAAAAATGAATTATGATTAAATTTCTGATCAGCATTAGAAAGATGCTAATATGGGATTGAGAAGCGAAGCTATCAGCATCATTGTTGGGTAAACTGTGTCAGCACAACAAGACATGAGAGAGAAGAGGGTTTGCAAAGAGGCAGTGAAGGCCATGTTTAATGGCAATTATTATTCTGTAAGGGCAGAGGACTATGTCAGGAATTATACATTAGGCTAAAACCTGAAGTCACATTAAGAAAAAGATCCTAAACGTATGCTAGATGAGATCATGCACCACAGCTAAAACAGCCTCCACACATTAAGGATAGAATGATGTATTTCAATAGTATGTTCAGCTCCCAGAACACTCATTCTATTAATGAGTCCTAGTGTTTCACTACCTGTCTGGGAAATATTTCCAACACAGAATCCCATTGTGCCTGTTAAGTAAATTTCCGCAAAATAACTAAAAATGACACATTGTGGAGAGCACGTTGTAAAATGGAATGAATTATACTCATTGTGAAATGTATTGAATACTGATCCTATGTTTTAATTGCAGGCATATCTAACAGATTACCTCCGTCAGTTTGCCCAGCAGCCCTGCTACACACCATTTTCTAATCACCTCAATGAGAAAGAGAAGAGAGTTTTACGCTCGATAGGTATTTAAAATCACCTGGAAGAGACCTGGGTTCCTCCACATTTACTAAGTCATTAATTGACACTTGAGGTCAGTTATTGTTAATACTGTTCCCTCTGTGCCAGCAGCTCATTTTATAGGGAAAGATTTCATTGTCACCCCTTTTCATCGTGGCTCCAACAGAATTGCTGCAGAGGCCTGACCTGAGGATTCACGGTTTCATTATAGGAAGTAAACATCTTGAAGTTTCTGCAGCTGGTGCTGTTAGGACCTGGAGGAAGCCTGGAGTGAAGCATATTCCCTCAAGAGGCAGAATTGACATTTTGGAATCTGCAAAGGAGCAGCTTTGGTTAAACTCTATTTTTGCTACAGAACACAGTCATTAAGTTACATGATGCACTTAAATGAATGAAGATGGAAGATTTGTGAAACATTTTGTTTTGCAATTGTTCTGGTAATTTGGTCTGAACAGTTCCTACTGAAAGTCGCTCCCTCACTGGAAGAATAAATATTAAGAGCCAGATTCTGAGGAGGTGACAACCTGGTTAAGCTCTATAGGATAAGCTTTGCTATGTCTGGGACATTTGTCTCCAACTGGGACACTGTTTCCATTCAAGAAAGAGAAACAAAATAAACTACAGTGAAACGATCAGATCTTGTGATCATGTTAATGCAGGAACACTGCATAGTAGGTTTGGGGCTCAGAATTCCTAGAAACTGTTTTGCAATGTTTCTTACACACGTTCTTTCTCCAATGTTAGGAGCAAAATTGACATGCAACACTTTTCTCAGAGGACCAAGGAACTTTAGACCTCAGTAAACCATCTGATGAACTAGATGGATTGAACTTCTCATTTAAAACAAACTGTTTATCTTACTGGGAGCTGAACATACTATTGAAAATACATCATTCTATCCATAATGTGTGGAGGCTGTTTTAGTAACTGCAGTGAGAGAGAGAGTGAAGATGGATAAGGAGAACAAAGGCTGAGGTGGGGAAAGTACTGAAGACAAGCGACTGGAGGGGGTGAGGGGAACGACGAAGGAGAGACTGGAGGGGGACGGCGGAAGAGAGACTGGTGGGGGTATGGGGACAGAGCTCAGTGAATAGTAAAAGACCTGTGGACAGGGTAGTTTGAGTATGTAGAGAGATGGAGGTCAAAGGCTGAGCAGGGGACAGATGGAAGAGTGAGGATTATGGGGAAAAAAGGATGCTTTGTATACAGGGGTCTGGTTTTTAGTGTAACTTTATGTGGGAGATCTAAGAGTTCTTCAGTGTATGTTTGGGGATCTGTTGGAGTTTTTCACGTATGATGTAATCACTTGTGTATGATGTGAAGATCCACCACCTAGCTCCTGACTAAACAGGACTGTGTTCAGACAGATGTGATCTCAGTCCATGATAAATTTATTCAACAGGTAAATTTGCAACTAATGAGACAAAAACACAATGTTTCAGCTGTTGAACTAGTCTCTGAAGAAATGTTCACTTTGTGATCCCTGAAGACTGTTTTCTTGCAATCACTGACTAAATAATGTTGAAATTCACTCCATGCATTTTGACATTTCACCTCGTGAAAAATGTTGGAGACATTTTGCACAAATGTGATTAGACTGTCTGTAATTGCTCTCTGGACAACTCTGAGACATCAGATTGCCTTCATTTCACGGAGCTGAAGCTTCCTAATGGCACGTCATTTGGAAAAACCTCTCCCACTGATGTTGTAGTGATGGAGTTGCTTAGAAAATAAGAATGACTCCTTTTAATATGATATTAAACCATTTTAATTTAAAACAAATCAAACATTAATTCTATTCACCCATTTCTCTTCTATTCAGTTTTGTCACCTGGCTGGTGTTCTGTTATTTGAAATGACCAGAATAACTGCTGTGCAAAGTAAAAAGTGTCACCAGTGCCATTGTAGCCATTTGAGATTTGAAATCATCTTGCTAGCTGTTGCTGTAATGAGCTCAGGCTGTGATCCCATTCATGGTAATTGGTCATTCTTTGTTTGCACTGCCTTTCCTTTCCTCATTGTTTCAATGCAAATAGAAATTACTTTCATTTTCTCTTCAGAACTGATAATCTTATAAACTGAAGTACCACTCACATGTAGATTTCCAATGTCTGCGTTACCCCACGTTCCGTAGCTCAGAGATTGGTGAGATGAATGCTGAAGTATTCAGTGTTTAGGGCTACACCAGCAATTCCCAATATTTAACTATACAATACAATACGTGTCATTGCATTGTCTTATTGCACGTAAGCTATTTCAAATCTAGGGCTGCTCTCTCGTTAGAGAGGCAACTAACTGGTGGTGAGTTTAACCTGTGGTCAAACACTCCTAATGCAAGGAGTGAGATTGAGAAGGCGTGATCTTCACAGTAACCTTAGCCAGTACAGGAATTCAATTTTTGCCGTTGGTGTCCCTCAGCATCTCAGACCTGTCGTCCAGCTCACTGACCCCCTGGGAATTTGGCTGAAATGCGATGCAGTGTGATGTCAGCGGGGTGGATTCAAATTCATCACCACTTCTAACGAGAGAGTAATGCTCTCGTCCTCTGGAATATTTTTCTTCAAATACTTGATGAGATGAAGCAGATATAAATGGTAAGATGCTATCCCTTCACTAAGCAGTAGATTTATCAGTATACTTTGTTAGTATTAATATAAAATAATGATCACATTACTCTATCCCTCATCGGTGGGACATCTATCTTGAATTCTAAAGGCTCCCCTGTGAGTTAACCATATTACAGCATTTTCTTGGCCTGACTGCATTAAAGAAAACGTGAATGATTGCCTGAGTCTCTGTTTTTTCCTGTGTCCTTATTTTTGTGAGCCAAGGCAACCAAATGGACAAGATTGACTGAAATTATTTTTCAGTTACATTATAGGAAATTATCACCATGTGATTCGCTGTTTTAAAACATAAACATGGTAATCATCAAGTCTGACAAATCTGCTCCACTATTCAGTTAATACAGGTCCATGACTGACCTAATCTACCTTCCTGCTATATCCCTGCATCCCTTAATTCCTGTTAGTGTCTAAAATCCCACCAGTCTTGTATTAACTCAACAACGCAGCATCTGAAGTTTCCAATAATTTGCTCTGAGGTGACTTTTTTTGCAGCTGTCTTAAGTGGCTGACCCTTGCCCGAAGACTTGTGACCCTCGGTTCTAACTGTACAGTCATTTTAAATACTATCAGGTTCTACTGTCAATTGCTCCTACTTTAGGATCATCCTGGAGTACAAAAAGCTGGCTTATTTTTGCAATTTAAATCCTTCTGTCCAGTCCCTCCAAGTAATGTCAGAAGCTTATGAATATCTTTGACATTAAAATTGAAACTCTCTAAACAGCTGTTTTTGCCACATCATTTTCCACTTTCCTACATCTGAAGTGGGTCTGTGCCGTTTCTGAACTCCATCTTTCTCTAGTTTCTCACCTTGCTTCCTTCATACCCTCCCAGAACTCATCTCGTCCATGAGGCCCATTTCTGTTGTATTGATTCTATTCTCAATAAGCTGCTGATTATTTAACTCTTTCCTCCTTTTACCTGTGTTGGCCAATATTATAGGCTGTTCTCCTTGTTTTATTCCCCCCATCAAATCTTCCATTGTCACCTTCCTCAAACAAGTCAATCCCTCACCCCTCTCTCCTTGCAAACTAATGTGTCATCTCTAATCTCCCTTTCTTCTCCCAAGTCGTTTAAATGTGTTGTAATCTGCCAAATCCATTTCCATCTTCACTTGAATTCCACGTGTGAATCCCTCTGGGGTTTCTGCTGCTGCCACAAACTGTGTTATCCTTCTCTGCTGGTTAGATTAGATTAAATTCCCTACACTCTGGAAAAAGGGAATCTAATCTAATCTAAAATGTAGGGGGTATTGGATTCCTAGGGGAACGTAGCACGAACAGCCAAGTTTCTGGTATTGTGATTGGCGCTAATGCAATGGGGGGGGGGTACACCGGGTTCCAAGAGATCAATTGTGTTAGGGGATTCTCTAATCCGAGGTACAGATAGATGTTTCTGTGGCCAGCAGTGAAAAATCAGAATGGTGCATTGCTTCCCTGGTGCTAGGATCAAGGATGTCTCAAGGTGGGACCCAGAGAGATGGTGAGAGATTGATCTCTTTCTATCTGAGACTGGTACAGTTGAGAACAAAAGTGAGTCAAACAGTCAGGAACAAGGTAGGACTAATAAATTAAACTGCATTTATTTCAATGTAAGGGGCCTAACAAGGAAGGCAGATGAATTCAGGGCATGGTTAGGAACATGGGATTGGGATATCATAGCAATTACAGAAACATGGCTCAGGGATGGGTAGGACTGACAACTTAATGTTCCAGGATACAAATGCTACAGGAAGGATAGAAAGGGAGGCCAGAGAGGAGAGGTAGCATTACAGCTGTGCTGAGGGAGGATATTCCTGGAAATACATCCCTTTCCACAGTAAATACTGTTGCAAAATACTCATTTAGTCTTCCCCATTTTCTGCGGCCCACACAAAGACCGCCTTGCTGATCTTTGAGGAGCCCTATTCTCTCTGGAGTTACCCTTTTGTCCTTAAAGAGAATCCAAAGGGTTTTGTGCAAACTCCACACAGTCAGTCGCCTGAGTCGGGATTTGAACCCGGGTCTCTGGCGCTGTGAGGCACCACTGTGCCACCGTGCCGCCCATTTTCCAGCTGTCCCTTTACCTGTGAACATCTGCCCCCAGTCAGCTTTTAAAAGTTCTTGCCTAATACCGTCAAAATTGGCCTTTCTTCAATTTAGAACTTCAACTTTTAGATCTGGTCTATCCTTTTCCATCATTATTTTAAATGTATTAGAATTATGGTTGCTGACCCCAAAGTGCTCCCCCACTGACACCTCAGTCACCCGCCCTGCCTTATTTCCCCAAGAGTAGGTCGTTTTGCACCTTCCACTACTGAATCAGAAAATTGTCTTGTACACACTTAACACTATGGCAATCCCAGCCTATGTTTGGAAAGTTAAAATCCCCTACCATAAACACCCTTTTATTCTTACAGATAGCTGAGATCTCCTTACAAGTTGGTTTATCAATTTCCCTCTTACTATTAGGGGGTCTATAATACACCTCAATAAAGTGATTATCCCTTTCTTATTTCTCAGTTCTACCCTGTTAGGGTGAAAGGGAAGGCTGGTTGGTATAGGGAATGCTGGATGAGTGAAAAATGGAGTGTTTGGTTAAGAAAAAGAAGGAAGCATATATAAGGTATAGACAGGATAGATTAAGTGAATCCTTAGAGTATAAAGGCAGTAGGAGTATACTTGAGGGCAAAAAGGGGACATGAGATAGCTTTGGCAAATAGAATTAATGTATTTGTAAAAACCCTTTGGATTCTCTTTAAGGACAAAAGGGTAACTCCAGAGAGAATAGGGCTCCTCAAAGATCAGCAAGGCGGTCTTTGTGTGGGCCGCAGAAAATGGGGAAGACTAAATGAGTATTTTGCAACAGTATTTACTGTGGAAAGGGATATGGAAGATATAGAATGAAGGGAAATAGATGGTGACATCTTGAAAAGTGTCCATATTACAGAGGAGGAAGTGCTGGACTTCTTAAAACGCATAAAGATGGATAAATCCTCAGGACCTGATCAGGTGTACCCTAGAACTCTGCAGGAAGCTTGGGGAGTGATTGCTGAGCCTCTTACATTTGGATCATCGATAGTCACAGGTGAGGTCCCAGAAGACTGGAGGTTGTCTAACATGGTGTTACTGTTTAAGAAGAGCGGTAAGGACAAGCCAGCGAACTATAGACCAATGAGCCTGACGGTGGTGGTGGGTAAGTTGTTGGAGGGAATCCTGAGGGACAGAATGTACATGTATTTGGAAAGGCAAGGACTGATTAGGGATAGTCAACATGGCTTTGTGCGTGGGAAATAATGTCTCACAAACTTGATTGAGTTTTTTGAAGAAGTAACAAAGAGGATTGATGAGGACAGTGTGGTAGATGTGATCTATGTGGACTTCAGTAAGGTGTTCAACAAGGTTCCTTATGGGAGATTGGTTAGCAAGGTTAGATCTCATGGAATACAGGGAGAACTAGCCATTTGGATACAGAACCTCCACCTCCAACTAATGCACCTAACTCCTTGGTGGAGGAGGGTTGTTTTTCAGACTGGAGACCTGTGACCAGTGGAGTGCCACAAGGATTGGTGCTGGGTCCTCTACTTTTCATCATTTATATAAATGATTTTGGATGTGAGCATAAGAGGTACAGTTAGTAAGTTTGCAGATGACACCAAAATTGGAGATGTAGTGGACAGTGAAGAGGGTTACCTCAGATTACAACAGGATCTTGGTCAGATGGGCCAATGGGCTGAGAAGTGGCAGATGGAGTTTAATTCGGACAAATGTGAGGTGCCGCATTTTGGGAAAGCAAATCTTAGCAGGACTTATACACTTAATGGTAAGGAGCGTTGCTGAACAAAGAGATTTTGGAGTGCAGGTTCATAGCTCCTTGAAAGTAGAGTCGCAGGTAGATAGGATAGTGAAGAAGGCGTTTGGTATGCTTTCCTTTATTGTTCAGAGTATTGAGTAACGGAGTTGGGAGGTCATGTTGTGGCTGTACAAGATATTGGTTAGGCCACTGTTGGAATATTGCGTGCCATTCTGGTATCCTTCGTATTGGAAAGATGTTGTGAAACTTGAAAGGGTTCAGAAAAGATTTACAAGGATGTTGCCAGGGTTGGAGGATTTGAGCTATAGGGAGAGGCTGAACAGGTTGGGGCTTTTTTCTCTGGAGCGTCGGAGGCTGAGGAGTGACCTTATAGAGGTTTACAAAATTGAGGGGCATGGATAGGGTAAATAAGCAAAGTTTTTTTCCTTGGGGTCGGGGAGTCCAGAAACCGAGGGCATAGGTTTAGGGTTGGGGGGGGAGATATAAAGGAGACCTGCGGGCCAACTTTTTCACATAGAGGGTGGTACGTGTATGGAATGAGCTGCCAGAGGAAGTGGTGGAGGCTGGTACAATTGCAACATTTAAAAGGCATCTAGATGGGTATATGAATAGGAAGGGTTTGGAGGGATATGGGCTGTTTGCTGGCAGGTGGAACTAGATTGGGTTAGGATATCTGGTCAGCATGGACGGGTTGGATCGAAGGGTCTATTTCCATGCTGTACATCTCTATGACTCTTAGTCCACACTAACCCTCCAAAGAGTGACCCTATCCAGACCCATTTCCCTCCAACTAATGCACCTAACACTATAGGTAAGTTAGCATAACCAGTTCACCTAACCTGCACATCTTTGGACTATGCAAGGAAACTGGAGCAAAACCATGGGGAGAATGTGCAAACTCCACACAGTTCCTGAGGCTGGAATTGAACCTGGCACTGAGATGCAGCAGTGCTAACCACTGAGCCACCGTGATGCCATTGACATTTTGACATTGTCAGACCACATCTTTCTCCTCCAGCACTCTCCATATCCGTTATCAAGGAAAGATTGCTCTCTCCTGTTCCTGTCTTTGAGACCTCATCCACAGTACTGTGTGTAATTTTGATCTCCTTATTTAAGGATGGAGGGCATCGAGAAGCCATATGTGCATCAGAGGCAGTTCAGAGAATCTGATTCTTGGGACAAAGGGTCTGTCATTTGAAGGAATGTTAAGCACTTAGAATGGGCCTTTATTCATTGGAGTTTAGATAAATGACATTCATACTAAAATAAGATTTTGAAGGCAAATTTAGAACTAGGGTGGGGTGCAGGATACAGTTTCAGAATGAAAGGTTTTCCATTTTAGTCAGAAATTAGGAATTTCTTCTAGGTGATATTAATCTTTGGTTTACTACTTCCTGCAAAGCAATGGAGCTGGTCATTGAATATATTCAAGGCCAAGTTACATTTCTGATTGACAAGGGAGTTAGGGGTAGGAATGAATTTGAAGATCCCAACCAGGGCAGCCATATTGATTGAAGCATTGGTCAAAATGGTCTGCACACATTCTTAGTAGCTAGAGTATTATTTGCAAACAGTTTTTCTTCCAGCTCATTACCTTTGATGTCCCCTGACTTTGGGCCCTTCCTATCAATATTGTGTCCCTCAGTGATATGTTTCAAAAGAGCATTAGTTTTCATGTGTACTCTTGACAACATCCAATCTAGATTAGATTAGATTAGATTCCCTACAGTGTGGAAACAGGCCCAACCCATCCACACCGACCCTCCAAAGAGTTACCCATCCAGACCCACTTCCCTCACCTATCACTATGGGTAATTGAGCATAGCCAATTCACCTGACTTGCACATCTTTGGACTGTGGGAGGAAACTGGAGCACCCGGAGGAAACCCACGTAGACACAGGGAGAATGTGCAAACTCCACACAGACAGTTGTCCAAGGCTGGAATTGAACCTGGGACACTGGTGCTGTGATGCAGTAGTGCTAACCACTGAGCCACACCTAACCTCTCCAAACCCTGTTTTGACTCTTCCACGCTTATTAAATTATCAAATACTGTAATTTTCTGCAATTGTCTACTGGGAAGATTAAACCCATTGTCCTCTCAACTCTGCTTCCAAGCGACCAACTCCATCCCTCTCCCTTGTATCTACAGTTCCATTTTCATCCATATGTCTATCTAATGACCATTTAAATGCCCTTAAGTTGGTGAATCTACTACTGTTGCAGGCCCAATGTTCCATGCCTCTACTACTTTCTGAGTAAAGAAACTACCTCTGACATCTGTCCTATATCTATCACCCCTCAGTTTAAAGCTATGTTCCCTCACCCTAGCCATCACCATCTGAGGAAAAAGGCTCTCACTGTCCACCCTATCTAATCTTCTGATTATCTTATGTCTCAATTAAGTTACCTCGCAACCTTCTTCTCTCTAACAAAAACAGCCTCAAGTCCCTTAGACTTTCCTCGTAAGACCTTCCCTCCATACCAGGCAACATCCTAGTAAATCTCCTCTGAACCCTTTCCAAAGCTTCCACATCCTTCTATAATGTGGTGACCTATAATGCGAACTATATGCAATAGAGTTTTGTACAGCTGTAGCATAACCTGATCGCTCCGAAAATCGGTCCCTCTACTAATAAAAGCTAACACATGGTATGCCTTCTTAACAACCCTGTCAACCTGGTTGGCAACTTTCAGAGATTTATGTACACCAACAGAGATCTCTCTGCTCGTCTACATTACCAAGAATCATGCCATTAGCCTAGTATTCTTTATTCCTGCTCCTTCCAAAGTGAATCGCCTCACACTTTTCCACATTAAACTCCATTTGCCACCTCTCAGTCCAGCTCTGCAGCTTGTCTTGTTCCTCTGTAACCAACAACATCCTTCAATAGCATCCATAACTCCACCAACCTTAAAGTCATCCACACATTTACTAACCCATTTTCTATGCCCTCAGGTTGTTATAAAAATGACAAACAGCTGTGGCCCCAAAACAGATCTGTGCAGTACACCACTAGCCAATTCAACTAGCCAATGTTTGATCTAAATCACCCTCAATCCCATGCCTCTGTATTTTGTGCAATAGCCTATCATGGGGAGCTTTCTCAAATGCCTTACTGAAATCGATATGCACCACATCAACCACTTTACCCTCGTCCACCTGTTTGGTCACCTTCTCAAAGAACTCAACGTTTGTGAGGTATGACCTACCTTTCACAAAACCGTGTTGACTATCCCTAATCAATTTATTCCTTTCTAGTTGATTAAAAATCCTATCTCTAATAACTTTTCCCAACACAACCGAAGTAAGGCTCGCTGGTCTATAATTACCAGGGTTGTCTCTACTCCCCTTCTTGAACAAGGAGACAACATTTGCTATCCTCCAGTCTTCTGGCACTTTTCCTGTAGACAATGACAACATAAAGATCAAAGCCAAAGGCTCTGCAATTTCCTACCTGGCTTCCCAGAGAATCCTAGGATAAATTCCATCTGGCCCAGGGAATTTAATTATTTTCACACTGTCCAGAATTGCTAACACCAATTCCTTGTGAACCTCAATCCCATCTAGTCTCGAAGCCTGTATCTCCATATTCTCCTCGACATTGTCTTTTTCCAGAGTGAATACCAATGAAAAATATTCATTTAGCATTTCCCCTAACTCTCAGACTCCACGGGCAACTTCCCACTACTATCCTTGATTGGCCCCAATCTTTCTTGAGTCAATCTTTTATTCCTGATATACCTATAGAAAGCCTTAGGGTTTTCCTTGATCCTATCTGCCAATGACTTCTCATTTCCCCTCCTGGCTCTTCTTAGCTCTCTTTTTAGGTCTTTCCTGGCTAACTTGTAACTCTCAAGCGCCCTAACTGAGCCTTCATGTCTCATCCTAATATAAGCCTTCTTTTTCCTCTTGACAAGAACTTTAATTTCCCTCACTTGACCATTTCCTCCCTGCTTGACAGGTGCACACTTACCAAGAACATGCAGTAGCTGTTCCTTGAATAAGCTCTACATTTCAATTGTGCTCACCCCCTCCAGTTTCCTATGTATCCTAAATCTCACCTAATCACCTCATAATTGCCTTTCCCCCAGTGGTATTGCCCTGTGGTGTATACCTATCCCTTTCCAACGCTAAAGTAAACATAACTGAATTGTGATCACTATCACCAAAAGTGCTCACCTACCTCCAAATCTAACACCTGGCCGGGTTCTTTACCCAGTACCAAATCCAATGTGGCCTCTCCTTTTGTTGACCTGTCTACAAACTATCAGAAAACCCTCCTGCACGCATTAGATAAAAACTGACTCTAAAGTACTCAAACTATAGTATTCCCAGTCAATATTTGGAAAGTTGAAGTCCCCCTTAACAACTTCCCTGCCACGTTTGCACCTATCGAGAATCATCTTTGCTATTCTTTCCTCTATATCTCTGGAACTATTTGGAGGCCTACAGAAAACTCCCAACAGAGTGACCGCTCCTTTCCTGTTTCTAACTTCAGCCCATACTACCTCAGTAGATGAGTCCTCAAATGTCCTTGATTAACAATGCCACACCTCCTTTTCCCATCTTCTCTGTTCTTACTAAAACATCTAAATCCCAGAACCTGCAACAACCATTCCTGTCCCTGTTCTATTCATGTCTCTGAAATGGCCACAACATCGAAGTCCCAGGTACCAACCCATGCTACAAGTTCACCTTATTCTGGATGCTCCTGGCATTGAAGTCTTGCTTGTCGGTGCCCTCTTGTGACCTTGAAACCTTATTTCTGACCTCACTACTCTCAACCTCTGTATACTGGAACTATAATTTAGGTTCCCATTCCCTGTTGAATTAGTTTAACCCCTCCCGAAGAGCATTAGCAAATGCCCACGACCCCACCCCCCCAACCAGGATATTGGTATCCCTCTGGTTCAAGTGTTTGTTGAGATCCCACCTACCCCAGAATGATCTCCAATTATCCAGGAATCCAAAACCCTCCCTCCTGCACCATCCCTGTAGCCATGTGTTCAACTCTTCTCCCTCCCTATTCCTCGCCTCGCTAGCATGTGGCACAGGCAGCAAACCAGAGATAACAACTCTTTGTCCTAACTCCCTATCTTTACAGCATGAAGTCTGCCTGCTGGTGTACATTAAAAACCTGTTCAACTATGCTTTAATTTTAAAATTTTCAGCTTCGTTTACAAATCCTTCCACGCCTTGCCCCCTCCCGATACTGAATTTTCTCCAGTCCCACACCCACTGAAATATCTGTGCTCCTGTAATATTGGTCTCTATTATGTCCCTAATTTTAATCACTCTATCATTTGTCTTCAGTTGCCTGGGCCCAAATTTTGGAATACTATTCCTCCACTTTCATTCCTTACTCTCCTCTTAAGACACACCTACTTCTTTAACCAAATTGTGGTCATCTGTGGTTTTTTTCTAACATCACCTCATACAGCTGGGTATCATACATTGCTTAATAATGCTCTTGTGAAATTCTTTGAGATATTTAACTAAATTATAAATGCAAGTTATTAATGAAACTGCCTCCCTTGTATTGAGTCCATGCCGGCTGTACAGAACCAACCACATCCCAGATGCTTTGCTAAATACTTTGTCATGAAACCTTCTCTCTTACTGCACATGCTTTATTTACAGACACACTGAGTTTATATTGTCTCCTGATCACTATGCCAAAACGTATCAGCCCACAGTTCTTTAACTTATGTCTGTTTATTCTGCTGTCCTGTCCATATCCTGTTCCAATTGATGGTTACCATCCCTATCTCAGCTGCAAATCCAAGTTGTGAACTTGTGATAGGTAGGAATTGAAGTTAATTTGTATTAGTAAAGAAATGGTGTTTGAGAAAAATTGATGGGTTTAAAAACTGATAAATGCCCAGGACCAGATCATCTACACACCAGAATGCTAAAGGAAATCATCGTAGGTCATTTTCTAAGATTCTTTACAGACTGGAAACAGTTCCTGCAGTTTGGAGGGTAGCTAATGTAATGCCACTATTTAAAAAGAGAATTGGAGAGAAGTCAGGAAATTGTAGACTAAAGAGTCTGACATCAGTAGTGGGAAAGATGATAGAATCAATTTATAGCAGAGCATAGAACAACAGCACAGGAATGGGCCCTGCATCCCACAATGTGCTGAACATAATGCCAAATTTAGATAATCTCTTCTGCTTACCTTTGGTCCGTATCCTTCCATTTCTTGCATATTAATGTTTTTATCTAAAAATCTCTTAAATACCCCTATTGTGCCTGCCTCCACCTAGCAGTGCGTTCCAGACTCATACAATGTTTTGTATAAAAAAGGAAAACTTGCCCTTCACATCTCCTTTGAACGTTCCCCTCTCACCTTAAATGCATGTCCTCTACTTTTAGACATTTCAGCTCTGGGGAGAAAAGGTTCTGACTATATATGCATCTCTATGTATGCATCTCATAATTTTATGGACTTCTATCAAGTCTCTCCTTGGCCTTTACTATTCCAGAGAAAATAACCTGAGTTTTTCTAATCTCTCCTGTAGTTTACACCCTCTAATCCAGACAGCATCCTGGTAAACGTCTTCTGTACCCTTTCCAAAACCTCCAAATCCTTCATGTAATGTGAAATAGAAAACTGGGACAATCAGGCACAGCATGGATTTACAAAAAGGAAATCATGCTCGACAAATCTACTGGAATTCATCGGCAATGGTGTTTTGTAGAGTTGATTGGGGAGACATTGGATATAGTTCACTTGTGCCACAGTGCCACAAAAGTTTAATGCAAAACCAAAGTACATGGGCTTGGGGATAGTATATTAATGTGGATAGAAAACTGGTTAGCAGACAGGAAACAAGGAGTTGGAAAAGAGGGTCTTTTTCTGAATTAGAGGCATTGATTAGTACTAGGACTCCAGCTTTTCTCAATATATGTTAAATGTTTGAGTCATACAGCATGAAAACAGATGCTTTGGTCCAACTTGTCTGCACTGACTAGACATCCCAATCTGATCTAATCACATTTGCCAGCATTTGTTCCACATCCTTGTAAATCCTTCCTATTCATTCGTCCATCCAGATGCCTATTAAATGTTGTAATTGTACCAACCTCCAGCACAATCTCTGGCAGTTCATTCTATGCACACACCACTCTCTGCGTGAAAAAAGTTGCCCCATAGGCCTCTCTTAAATCTTTCCCCGCTCACCTTCAACCTATGCCCTCCAGTTCTGGATTCCCTCACCCTAGGAAAAAAACTTTGACTATTCATCCTATCCATACCCCTCATGATTTTATAAACGTCTATAAGGTCCTCCTCAGTCTCCAAAGCTTCAGGGGGTAAAGGTCCCAGCCTCTCCAGCTTCTCTCTATAACTCAGACCCTCCAGTCCCAGCAACATCTTTGTAAATCTTTTCTGCACCCCTCAGGTTTAACAATATCCTTCTGATAGAAGGGTGACCAGAAGCGTATGCAGTACTCTAAAAGTGGTCTCACCAATGTCCTGTACGCAACATGATGTTCCAGTTGCTCATATGTTGAGACGAATACAGGCAAGCATGCTAAGTCTTTATTTCATTTTAGTAGATAAAATCTTATTAAGCACAGGGGTGGAAGGTTACGTGGGGTGGCCAGGAATGTGGATTCAAGGTGATAATCAGATCAGCCATCATCTCATTGAATGGCGGAGCAGGTGTGAGGGGCTGAATGGCCTATTCCTTTTCCTAATTCATACATTCGTAGATAGATTCACATATAGTGCAACTATTATAAAAATCCAGGTTATATCTCGATTCTTTGTTTTGCCTCTGTGTAATCTTATAAATAAATTGGGCTAGGTTATGCCTGAAACGTCTATTCTCCTGCTCCTTGGATGCTGCCTGACCTGCTGCGTTTTCCAGCAACACAATTTTCAGCTCTGATCTCCAGCATCTGCAGTCCTCACTTTCTCCTAGTTGTTTTAGTGTCAAAGTGTAGCGCAAGAAAAGCACAGCCGATCATGCAGCATCTGAAGTACAGGAGAGCCACATTAGATTCGGTACTGGGTAATGAGCCCGGCCAGGTGTTAGACTTGGAAGTAGGTGAGCACTTTGGTGATAGCGATCACAATTCTGTTATGTTTACTTTAGTGATAGAAAGGGATACGTGTATACCACTGGGCAAGAGTTACAGCTGGGGGATAGGCAATTATGATGCGATTAGGCAAGATTTAGGAAGCATAGGATGGGGAAGGAAACTGCAGAGGATGGGCACCTTAGAAATGTGGAGCTTATTCAAGGAAAAGCTCCTGAGTGTCCTAGATCAGTATGTACCTGTCAGGCAGGGGGGAAGCTGCCGAGCGTGGGAGCCGTGGTTTACGAAGGAAGTGGAATCTCTTGTCAAGTGGAAGAAGAAGGCTTATGTTAGAATGATTCGGAGGTGCTGGTGTTGGACTGGGGTGTACAAAGTTAAAAATCCTATCACCTGATGAAGGAGCGTCGCTCTGAAAGCTAGTGTGCTTCCAATTAAACCTGTTGGACTATAACCTGGTGTTGTGTGATTTTTAACTATGTTAGGATGACTTGTGAAGGCTCAGTTAGGGCGCTTGAGGGTTACAAGGTAGCCAGGAAAGACCTAAAGAGAGAGCTCAGAAGAGCCAGAAGGAGACATGAGAAGTTGTTGGTGGATAGGATCAGGGTAAACCCTAAGGCTTTCTATAGGTATTTAAGAAATAAAAGAATGACGAGAGTAAGATTAGGGCCAATCAAGGATAGTAGGGGAAGTTGTGTGTGGAGTCAGAGGAGATAGGGGAAGCACGAAATGAATATTTTTTGACAGTATTCACTCTAGAAAACGACAATGTTGTCGAGGAGAATACTGAGGTACAGGCTACTAGACTAGGTGGGATTGAGGTTCACAAGGGAGAGGTATTAGAAATCCTGCAGAGTGTGAAAATAGATAAGTCCCCTGGGCCGGATGGGATTTATCCTAGGATACTCTGGGAAGCCAGAGAGGAGATTGCCCAGCCTTTGGCATTGATTTTTAAATAATGGAATAATGCCCGAAGACTGGAGGATAGCAAATGTGGTTCCCCTGTTCGAGAAAGGGAGTAGAGACAACCCTGGTAATTATAGACCAGTGAGCCTTACTTCAGTTGTTGGTAAAATGTTAGAAAAGGTTATAAGAGATAGGATTTATAATCATCTAGACAAGAATAATTTGATTTGGGATAGTTAGCACGGTTTTGTGAAGGGTAGGTCATGCCTCACAAACCTTAGTGAGTTCTTTGAGAAGGTGACCAAACAGATGGATGAGAGTAAACCAGTTGATGTGGTGTATATAGATTTCAGTAAGGCATTTGATAAGGTTCCCCACAGTAGGCTATTGTACAAAATGCGGAGGAATGGGATTATGGGAGATATAGCAGTTTGGATCAGTAATTGGCTTGCTGAAAGAAGACACAGGGTGGTGGTTGATGGGAAATTAGATTAGATTAGATTAGATTAGATTACTTATAGTGTGGAAACAGGCCCTTCGGCCCAACAAGTCCACACCGACCCACCAACGTGCAACCCACCCAGACCCATTCCACTACATTTACGTCTTCACCTAACACTACGGGCAATTTAGCATGGCCAATTCACCTAACCTGCACATTTTTGGATTGTTGGAGGAAACCGGAGCACCCGGAGGAAACCCACGCAGACACGGGGAGAATGTGCAAACTCCACACAGAGGCGGGAATTGAACCTTTATTCTCGTTCAATGTAAAACAACCAGACTTCCATATCCAGATTCACATCTCTCACACTCTGATCATTTTCACCTGATATGTATGGTGCAGGGTATTTTCCCCTTTCCACAAGATCCTTCTGGATTCCCTGATGTAAATCCTGGAGTCCAGTTACCAGTGGTGTACCACAAGGGTCGGTGTTGGGTCCACTACTGTTCGTCATTTTTATAAACAACCTGGATGAGGGTATAGAAGGGTGGGTTCGTAAATTTGCAGATGACACTAAGGTCGATGGAGTTGTAGATTGTGATGAAGGATGTAGGTTACAGAGAGACAGATAAGCTGCAGAGCTGGGCTCAGAGGTGGCAAGTGGAGTTTAATGCGGACAAGTGTGAGGTGATTCACTTTGGTCAGAGTAACCGGAATGCAAAGTACTGGGCTAATGGTAAGATTTTTGGTAGTGTAGATGAGCAGAGAGATCTCGGTGTCCTGGTACACAGATCCTTGAAAGTTGCCACCCAGCTTGACAGGCTTGTTAAGAAGGCATGCAGTGTTTTATTAATAGAAGGATCGAGTTCCGGAACCATGAGGTTATGCTACAGCTGTACAAAACTCTGGTGTGGTCGCACTTGGAGTATTGTGTACAGTTCTGGTCACCGCATTATAAGAAGGATGTGGAAGCTTTGGAAAGGGTGCAGAGGAGATTTACTCGGATGTTGCCTGGTATGGAGGGAAGGTCTTATGAGGAAAGGCTGAGGAACTTGAGGCTGTTTTCATTGGAGAGAAGAAGGTTGAGAGGTGACATATAAGATAATCAGAGGGTTAGATAGGGTGGACAGGGAGAGCCTTTTTCCAAGTATGGTGACGGTGAGCACGAGGGGGCATAGCTTTAAACTGAAGGGTGATAGATATAAGATAGATGTCAGAGGTAGTTTCTTTACTCAGAGAGTAGTAAGGGTATGGAATGCTTCGGCAACTTTAAGTACATTTATGTCGTCATTGGACAAGCATATGGACGTACATGGAACAGCGTAGGTTAGATGGGCTTCAAATTAGTATGACAGGTTGTTGCAACATCGAGGGCCGAAGGGCCTGTACTGAGCTGTAATGTTCTATGTCTCGAGTGCAAAACCGAACAGGATGAAACGTTGACTCTCCTGCTTTTCGAATGCTGCCTGTTCTGTGCTGTTCCAGTGCCACATTTTTCGACTTTGACTCTCCAGCATCTGTAGTCCTCACTTTCTCCAAGCTGTTTTAGTCTCAAGTACATATGATGCTGAATCACCTCAGGAATAGATAAGGGTTTACATCAGGGAATCCAGAAGGATCTTGTGGAAAGGGGATTATGTGAATGGCAGAGCAAACTTAAGGGGTTGAATGGCCACTCCTGCCTCTATCTTCAATGTTTCTATGATATAAATATTTTAGAAGCCATTCAGAGAAGATTGACTTGACTGATCTGGGACGAAAGTATTATCTTATGAGGAATGGTTGGACAGGCAAGGCTTTTATCCATTGGTGTTTGCAAGAATCTTATTGAAGCCTATAAGATCCTGAGTGGTCTTGACAGGGTTACTTTTAAGAGGATGTTATCCCTTTGTGGGAGAGTCTAGAATATAGAGGTACACTTTAAAAATAAAATGTTTCTCATTTAAGTTAGAGATTAGGAGAAATGTTTTCTCTTGAGGGTTGTGATACTTCAGAACGCTGCCTCAAAGAACAGCCGAGGTGGTGTCATTGAGTATTTTTCAGGCAAAGAGAAATTCTTGACTGACAAAGACACAGGTTATTGCATCAGAACAAATGTGAAATTGAGGCCGCAATCAGATCAACCATGGTCTTGTTGAACGGCCTAATCCTGTTTCTGAATTGTATGCAAGTATGGCATCGCGCAAATTTTGAAATTTTACTTTGGTAGACTTGGATATTGGAATACAATTTCAAACAAGTTTCAGTACTGAACCTTGGGGAACACTATTTCCCATCTGAAAAAAATCATCCTCAACTATGATTTGTTATATTTTACCTTTTGAGCTACTTTTTATATCTAAGCTGATGCTGACCCTCCTACTTCATGAGTCTCAATCTTCCTAATCAGTGCCAAACACTTTCTTAAAAGGCAATTACACAGCCCTTACTCTACCTTGTGACTTTCCCCTCTCTGAGGCTGAACATACTGTCCTCAGCAAAGGACTCAGCTTCATATCCTTATGCCCCCACCTTAATGAATTTTGTACTTGCTATGACATTGAACTGTTTTTCTGCCCCCTCTGTCTCCATGCTCACCTCTTCGGGCAGGAATCCCCCCACACCCTATTCCACTGATCTCTTTACCTGCCTCCAGTATGCACCCTTTACTTGGACCCCTTCCCCGGCATCTTACCTGCACTCGATCTCTTCATTGTCTCAGCTTCTCTGCTTCTCTCACTCACTCTAACTTGACCCCTTCAGAAATTTCCTCTCTTCGCACTCTCAGGTCCAAGCCTAATTTTGTTATCAAACCCACCGACAAAGGTAGTGCTGTTGTACTCTGGTTTACTGGCCTTTACCTAGTGGAGGCTCAATGCCAACTCTCAGACATTTCTTCTGACTGCCCTCTGGACCATGATCCCACATCCAAACATCAAGCCATTGTTGCTTGGACTGTCACCAACTTTGGAGATCTTCCCCCACCCCACTCCACCATCTCCAACCTTATAGTCTCTCAACCACTGCCAAGCTCATTTCTACCTCCTTCCCAAAATCCACAAACAAGACTGCCCCGATAGGCCCATCATATCAGCCTGTTCCTGCCCTACTGGACTCATTTTCTCCTACTTTGTCCAGATGCTGCCCACCTACATCCGTGATTCCTTTGATGTCCTCAACCATATTGACAATTTCCAGTTCCTTGACCCTAACTGCATCCTATTCACTATGGATGGCCAATCCCTCTATGCTTCAATTCCCTACGAGGACGGTCTGCAAACTCTTCTTCTTCCTTGACCAGACACCTGTACATTCCCCATCCAGCACCACTCTCCTCTGCCTGGCTGAACTTGTTCTCTCACTGATCAATTTCTCCTTTAATTCATCTCACTTCTGCCAAGCGGAAGGAGTGGCTGTGGGCACCTACATTGGTCCCAGTTGTGTCTGCCTCTTTATGGGGTATGTGGAACAATCTTTGCTTAAGTCCCACACTAGCCCCCTCCCACAACTCCCAATCCTCGATCCCCTTCACCATCAGGACCGACCACCTGAAGGTGCTGGGTATTTGGTACAGGGTGGCTGGGCGTGCGCCAAGTCTTGAGAGGAGCATATCAGCAAAGTAAGGCAGAAACTGGGCAGATGGAAGTTACGGTCGCTCTCCATCGCGGGAAAAAACCTGGTCATCAGGTGTGAGGCACTGTCATTGCTATTATACGTGGCACAGGTCTGGCCTATTCCCAGAACCTGTGCCGCTGCAGTCACCAGGGCCATCTTCCATTTTATATGGAGATCAAAGAAGGACCATGTCCGAAGGGACTCGATGTATAAAGATCTGGGCAATGGGGGAAAAAACACACCCAATGCCACCTCACCCTGAAGGCCACCTTTGTGTGTGGATGGATCCCCGGTACGCAAACACCAAGTGTCACTACGTACTGAGGTTCTACCTGTCCCCGGTGTTGCGAAGGAAGGGCCTGGCCTCGCCGCCGCGGAACGCTCTGAGTAGTTGGACCGTTCCGCATCACCTGTCCTTCGTGGAGAAATTTATGAAGAAAAACACCTTTGACCACAACTCCATCAGGAAGTGGTCAGCAAGTAGTGTCCTTGAGACCCTTCGGGAAATGGAGAGGACGGATTCTATCGAGCGGTTTCCTGAGCAGACTGTCAAAGCCATTTGGCAGAATGCCTCATTGCCAGAACTTTCCAACAAGCACCAAGACATGGCTTGGCTGGTGGTGAGAAGGGCTCTGCCTGTGAGATCCTTTATGCACGCCCAGACTCTCAGCCGCACCGCACGCTGCCCTCGAAGCGGCTGTGGGGGCGACGAGACTGTCACACATTTCCTTCTGGAATGTGCCTATGCAGAAGAAGTCTGGAGAGGAATGCAGTGCTGTTTGTCGAGGTTCGTCCCGAGCAGCGCCGTGACGCGTGACTCCGTGCTCTACAGCCTGTTCCCCGGGACGCACACTGAGACGAACATCAACTGTGCCTGGAGGATCATCAACTCGGTGAAGGACGCTCTCTGGGCGGTCCAAAGCCTGTTGATCTTCCAGCTGAAGGAGTCGACCCCGACTGAGTGTTGCAGACTGGCACATTCCGAGGCCCAGGACTATGTGTTGAGGGACACGCTGACGCTTGGGGCAGCTGCTGCCAAGGCGTGGTGGGGAAAGACCACCGTATAACATCTGCCTGCCTAAAGAAGAACAGGGGGTCCACCCATTTGGGCTCCGCTGACGCCTCAGCAGAAGAGCTGGATAGTAAATGTACAAGAGTTGTATATAGGAAAATAAATTTCAATGTCTGTATGTAAAGAAATGTATTGTGTGCTCAAGAATGGCATGACCAATTGTATAGAGATCCAAATAATTTTATGAATAAAGTATATGTTTGAAATAAAAAAATACTGTTTCTGGTAGGTCGATAACTGCTTCAGTGCCACTTCATGCTCCTGCCATGAGCTTGAAAAATCTGTTCATTTGCCTCCAATTTCCACCCCTCTATAACTTTCATACCATCCCTTCCTTCCCTTGACCTCTCGGTCTCCATTTCAGGGAATAAACCGTCCACTACCACCCACTACAAAGCCACTGACCCCTGTACTAACCTTCACTACAGTTCTTCACACCCACGGCCTGCAAGGAATCCATCCCATTCTCCTAGTTCCTTTGCCTACATTGCATCTATTTGGATGATCCCCCTTTGAAAACAGCACTGATGACACAGCTTGCTTCTTCCATAACCATGGGTTCCTGCCCACTGTGGTTGACAGGACTCTCAACTGCATCTGAACCATCACCAGTGCTTCTGCCCTGGCCGCTTCCCATCACTCACAACCGTGTGATCGGGTCCCCCATGTCCTCACTCTTCATCCTACAAGCCTCCGTATTCAAAAGATCATTGTCTGCCATTTCAGATAACTCCAGCAGAATGCCACACTTAACATATCTTCCCTTCACTCCCCTGGTCTGTATTTCACAGGGATTGTTCCCTAGTCCATTCACGGATGACCAACACCATGCTCCCTTCCCATGAACTACAGAAGGTGCAATACCTGCCCCTTCACCAACTCCCTGCTCACCATCTATACAGTCTTTCCAGGACCTCCTCCAATCTTGTGTATTGTATTTGCTGCACCTAATGTGGCCTACTCTCGATTGAAGAAACCAAATGCAGACTAGGTGACCGCTTTGTGGAACACCTCTGGTTTGCATGCAAGTATGACCCCAACTTTCCTGTAGCCAGTCATTCCAACATGGCGTGTCCTGCTGGTATGCCCACCTGCCTGCTGGTATGCCCACCTGTCTGCCCTAGGCATGCTGCAGTACTCCAGTGAATCACAGTACAAACTGGAGGAACAACATCCTCTGTGCAGATTAGGCATGTCATCATAGCCCAGCCTCTCCAGTACCCCTGTGCAGTAATTTTCATACTGTCCATTCCTTCAACCAACATCAGCCCACAATCCCCCCTCTCCCCCCGCCACAATATAAAATATTTTGTCAGCAAGAACTCACTTGACATTATAGCTATGATTTGGAGAAGCCAGTGTTGGACTGGGGTGTACAAAGTTTAAAATCACACAACACCAGGTTATAGTCCAACAGGTTTGATTGGAAGCACTAGCTTTCGGAGCGACGCTCCTTCATCAGGTGATCACCGAAAGCTAGTGCTTCCAATTAAACCTGTTGGACTATAACCTGGTGTTGTGTGATTTTTAACTCTTTACATTATAGCCCTTTTTTTCACCTTCTCTACAATTGGACCTATCATTAATACGGATTATTAACTCATTTACTCTTCTGATCCCAGTTAAAATTTTAAATCATTACCCCTGTTTAGACAAAAAAAACAGAAGAACAAATGCCAATCATATTCCTGGAGTTTCCCAAGTCGAGTTTATACACAGCGACTCCCGTTTAATTCTTGAAAGCTGTTGTGACCCCTCTGAGGGGATGGAGATCTGGGGGAGGACAGATGTTCTGAACTTGAAATATGTTTAACTTTAAAATAATATATATTTGTGGTGCTTGTCTGGGCACTGTACAGGGCCAGATGTTTTATGTCTTTTGTGGCTCAGTGCTGCATAACTTCAAACAGACCGGGTTCACTTTCATATTTTCTCTAGACATCGCCTTCATCTCTCATTTACCTGAAACTTGGATATTTCCATCTTGACATCTGTACGTGACAATTATCAAGGACAGAGACACGAGAGAAAACTGATAAAGAGACAGTGGGAGAGGGAGAGAGAGAGAGGGACAGACACAGGGAGAGGGAGAGAGGGAGAGAGGGAGAGAGGGAGAGAGGGAGAGAGGGAGAGAGGGAGAGAGGGAGAGAGGGAGAGAG
>NC_057735.1:50246581-50254914 GCF_004010195.1 Chiloscyllium plagiosum
TTCCCGATACCTGAAAATATCCCCACTCACCCGATACCTGAAAATATCCCCACTCCCCCGATACCTGAAAATATCCCCACTCACCCTAATACCTGAATATATCCCTCAAATAATCTGAATACTCTCAAAAATACTCCAAAATCACCCAAAATACCCTACATACATGAAAGTACCCCAACTGAGCACCACATAATTTGAAAATATACTGAATATACACTTGTTTTAAATACCCTGGAAAACCCCTACATATCCCAAAAAACCCCCAAGAAATGCTCCACTAATCCCTTCCTTTTTGGTAATACTCCAATAACTCTCCTCCAAGTTAATTTACTAATAGTCCCTTTAATGTAACTCCTCTAAGTACTCCATTCTGGATTAGAGTGGTGCTGGAAAAGCACAGCAGTTCAGGCAGCATCCGAGAAGCAGGGAAATCGATGTTCGGGCAAAATCCATGTTAAAATAACCCCCGCAAAATACCTTAATAATCTAAATGCTAAAGTAGCCTCAATTGAAAATACGCCAGTAACCCCCTGAAAATACTGCAGTAACCTCCAAAGTATTCCAGAGGTACCCTAAAAACCATCCCTTTGTAAATAATGCAATCTTGAATTGATGTCCAGTAATATCCCCCCAAAAAACCCCAAATTTCCAATCCTCCCCACCCCAACAATAATCTTCCAACAAGCTACTGAGAAAGAAAACCCTGATTCTCTCAAAAAAACCCCCAAAAACTTTAAAGCCTCCAACCTTGTCCTATTGCCATATGCCAGCTTATACAGAAATAGGAGAATATGTGGCTCAAGACTTGTTGCGGGATGGAGGCTTTTAGATTTCTGGATCATTGGGGCTGGGATTTTGTTGCCATCACAGAGACCTGGTTGAAGAAGGGGGCAGGACTGGTAACTCAGCATTCTGGAGTATAGGATCTTTAGGTGAGAAAGGGGAGGGTGTCAAAGGTTAGTATTTAGGTAGTCGGTTACTGTTGAAAGGAAGGGTGATATCAACAGATGAGCTATTGTGGGTAGAATTTAGGACTAAAACAGGGGCAGTTACACTGCTAGGTCTGCATTATAAGCCCCAGTCAGTGGATGACAAAGGAACAGATATTCACTAAATGTGTAATTCACTAAAATGTGTAAAAATAATAATTGGGTAATTACATTATGGGATTTCAACTTCCCCAACAATAATTGGCCATGATATGGAGGTGCCGGTGTTGCTCTAGGATGGACAAAGTCAGAAGTCAAGACGATATCAGGTATTTTCCAACCGATTGATTTGAAATCACAAACTTTCGGAGCGCTGCCCCTTTGTCTCGTCAGGTGAACACCTGATGAAGGAGCAGTGCTCCAAAAGGTTGTGATTTCAAATAAACCTGCTGGACTGTAATCTGGTGTTGTGTGACTTGTAACATTAATCGGAATATTCATTAGAGTAAAGGGTTTAGAGGGGGAAGATTTCTTGAAATGTATTCAGGAGAGGATTTGGTTGAAATCCCCTAGGATACTTCATGTCTGGATTGAATTCCATCTGCCATTAATCTATCCATCTCACTAATCTGTCAATAGTGAGGGAGTTACAGGGGCTCTGACCCAATTTTTAAAAATTGCCTCTTGCCATAGGGAAAGTGCCAGAGATAGACCAGCGAATGATAGAGCAGTGGGTCTGACATCAATGGTAGGAAAACTGTTGGAGAAGATCAGTCTCCATTTAGAGAGGCAAAATTTGACCAGGCATAGTCTGTGTGGCTTTGTCAAAGGGAGGTCATGCCTAACAAATCTGGTGGAGTTTTTCAAGGAGCTGACCAAGTGTTTGGATGAGGGTCATGTGCAGTTGATGAATTTTAGCAAGGCCTTTGATAATATCCCACATGGGAGACTAATAAAGAAGGTTAAAGCTCATGGGATCCAGGTTAACTTGGTAAGTTGGATCCAAATTGACATGGTGACAGAAGACAGAGGGCAGTCATTGCAGGCTGTTTGTGTGACTGTGTCCAGTGGCATACTATAGGAATCAGAGCTGGTGTCTCTTATTGTTTGTGATTTTCATAAATGATGTAAATGAGAATGTGAGAGAGCTGATAAGTAAGTTTGCAGATGACACAAAGATTACCCAGGTTGTTGACCGTGAGGAGGAACGTGTTAGATTTTGGGAGGATATTGACAGATTAGTGAGATGGATAGATTAATGACCGATGGAATTTAATCCCGACAAGCACTTTGGAAGAAGGAACAAGACAAGGGAGTACTGAATGAATAGCAGGACAGGAAAATAGGATAGTTAGGGAGACTTATGGAACACATGCCTTTATCAGTCGCAGCATTGATGATAAGAGCAGAGAAGTCATGTTGGAGCTGTATAGAACTGTTCGGTCACAGCTGGAGTACTGTGTGCAGTTCTCGTCACCACAGCATAAGGAGGATGTGATATACTGGAGGGGCTGCAGAGTAAATTCACCACCATGTTCCCTGGAATGGAGCATTTCACCAATGAAGAGAGACTGGATAAGCTCAGGTTGCTATCTTTGGAACAGAGAATGTCAAGCAGGGGGTATATAAGGATAGAGGTAAATAAGACTATGAGGGGCGTGCACAGAAAGCAGCTTTTCCCCCTCAGTTAAAGAGTCAATAACAAGGAGATATAAATTTAAGCTGAAAGGCAGAAGGTTTAGAGGAGATTTGAGGAAAAACCTCTTCATCCAGAAGGGGGATAGGGGTCTGAAATGTACTACCTGGGAGGGTAGTTAAGGTGGGAGACCTCACAACCTTTTAAAAAAATGTGGATGAGCACTTGAAATGCCATAACATTCAAGGCTATGGGCCTAGTATGGGAAACTGGGACTAGTGTAAGATTAGTGTATTTTGGCAGTACAGACTCAATGGGCTGAAGGGCCTTTTCTGTACTCTATGATTCTGGCGCCCCAAAACCCAACACCATGGTTAACTATCCAATGTTATATCTACCCAGAACCTAAAGCCCTGCTCTGCCAACTCAATCTTACTTCCAGATCCTTAAACCGACTTCCTAACTGCAAATTCAACCAACCCAACTGCCTTCAACCTAGAAACGCACACCCAAACTGACCACCTTGCCCAAATCTAACCCAAAAGCAGATGGAGAATAAAGTAAGGAATATAAGATTGTTAACTTTGGAATAAATAGATAATATCTGATCGAAATGGAGTCTGTGCTAGCCAAAAACAATTTTCTAAGTATTCTAATTACATGGAGACAGTCTACAGAATATTGTGGTACCTAGTATATGTACCTTGTGTTTCATTGGACATGATTCACAAAGCTGTAGTATGCAGATCCGGCAAGCACTTTGGAGGGCAAATAGACTTTATTGAAAGGGCGATGGAGTATAAAAGTATTTCTGTCTTGTTATAACTTTTCAGGGCATGGGCGAGACTAGGAGAATAGATATGCATTAAAAGCAGTTGAGAAAATGTTCACACAGTTAATTCCTAGAACAAGGGGTGATGTAATAGGGAAAGTTTTAGCAGGTTAGGCCTATACTCATTGGAATTTCGATGCATCAGAAACAGTCTTTTGAAACAGTTGTCTCACAGAAATGCCAGGCAATGGTAATTTCCAACGAGAGGAATTTAGAAGTTGTCCCTTGACAATGGCATCAACCATTACTGAATCCCCCACTATTAATGTTGACCAGAAACTAACCGGACTAGCCATATAAATATAGTGGCTACAACAGGTCAGAGGCCAGGAATCCTGCAGAGAGTAACTCACCAATGTAAATTTCCAAAGCCTGTTCATCATCTGTCAGGCACAAGTCAGGAGTGTGATGGAATACTCCCCATTCGCCTGGATAGGCGCAGCTCCAAGAAGCTCAGCATTATCCAGGGCAAAGCAGCCCACCTGTTTGGTAGCTCTGGAAGCCACATTATTGGAGGGATGTGACAGCATTGGGAGGAGTGCAGAGGTTTGTAGCACAGAAAAGGCCCTTTGACCCATTTAGTCTGTGCTAGCCAAAAACAATTTTCTAAGTATTCTAATTACATTTTCCAGCACTAGGCTCATAATGCTGTATGCCTTGGCATCTGAAATGCACATTTAAATTCCACTTAAAGGTTATGTGGGTTTCTGCTTCTCCCACTCTTACAGGCAACGAGTTCCAGATTCCCAGACCCATCTGGGTGAAAAGGGTTTTCCTCCCATTCCTTCTTCCACTTACCTTTAGTCCACATCCCTTGCTATTGATCCCTTCACCAAGGGCAAAGTTTTCTCCCCTATCTGAGCTTGTTATAATTTCATATAGCTCAATCATGTCCCTTCTCAATCTCTCCTCCACAGAAAACAACCCCCAGTACATCCAATCTCTCTTTATAACTAAAACTCTCCAGTCCAGGCAACATCCACCTCTGATAAAGAGTCATATATACTTGAAAAATTAGCTTGTTCTCTCTCCAGCGATGCTGCCTGACTTGCCGTGATTTCCAACATTTCTTTGTTTTCACTAACATCCTGGTAATCTTCTCTGCACCTGATCCAGTGCTGTCCTATAATGTGGATTCTAGAACTACATGCAATACTTAGCTGTGGCCAAACCATCAATTTATACAGTTCCAGCATCACCTCCCTGCTCTTAAACTCTATGCCTTGACTAATGAACGCAAGTATCTCATATGCCTTCTTAACCACTTTGTCTACCTGTCATGATACCTTAAGGGTCCAGTGACATGCACACCAAGATACCTTTGATCCTCGCTGCTCCCCAGAATTCTACCATTCATTGTGTATTCTCTTGTCCTGTTGGTCCTGCCCAAGCGCTTCACTCAACATATCTGACCAGCATATCTATATCCTCCTGTAATCTAAAGCTTCCCTTCTCACTCTTCACTACTCGAAAGTCTGGGGAGAGGTGCAGTGGCTTTTATCGAGTTTTGTCCTGAGCAGCTCCGTGAGGCAGGACTCTGCTCTATGGGCTGGCTGTTCCTGGTGACACACACACCAAAACAAACATCAAGTGGATTTGAAGGATCCTGAATTCGGTGCAAGATGCCCTTTAGTCTGTACAAAATCTGCTGGTTTTCCAGTTTAGAGTTGTGTTTGACCAGGTGCCTTGACAGACACATTCCAAGGTCCAGGACTAGGTGCTGAGGGATGCACTGAAGCTTGGTGCATCCAGCACAGATATGCAGTGGGGAAAGGTCACTGCGTTTCAGCCACAGTACACCAAGGGGTTGGGAATTTTAGAACACCTAGCGCCATGTTGCTGACAAAAAATGTACTTTGTGAATTATGTGTATGGAACATGGTATTTAGAGGAAAACCTATTTCAATTTCACTCTCGGTAATATTAGATTTGATATCTTTCGTCCTCGGGCTGTATACCTGATATGGGTTGTCCCTTGTAAATATTAAGATTATTGCAGTTGTCTTGATTGGATCATGCTGTATAAAGACAAGTTGAATTTTATTGCAAATTCTGTAGTACATCAGATGAAATGTTTTGTAAGGGATTTTTAACAAATTTTATTAATAAAGTGTATGTTTTTAAAAAAACCTGGAGACCCTGAACAAACATTTAATCGCTTGTTTTTTATGTCAGTTATCCTGTTAATTCTCCTTATCATTAGCTTGTTCATTTACATTGTTACAGTAAATCCTGTCTGAATCCTGTTGATCAGTGAATCTATCCAGGGAAAGCTCTTTAAACCAATGTAATTATTTCAGTAGATCTTTAATGAAATTACTATAGTCTAGAGGATATTGGCAGGAATAAGCCGTTCTGATCATGTGGCTGATTTGTAATTTACATTTCTTGGCCATCCATTTTCTTAGTAAAATAACCAGAAAAACCTTTGCCGCAACTAGAAGCTGTTTGTCTCATTCCTTTGTGTCACGTGCTAAAGAGCTACCCAGCTTAATTCCACCACTCAGTTCTTTGTCTGCAGCCCTGCACACTGCAGCAGTTCAGATGTAAATCCGCACATTTTTCCAGTGTGATTAGCACTTCTGCCTGTACCACCATTTCAGACAATGCATTCCAGACTACTCCCCCATGTTCAATTAGATTCTCCTCAGCTCCCCTCTAATCTTGCGACCTGTTAGTTCCAATCTGTGTTCCCTAGTTATTTTACTGCGAGAATTGGGTCCTTCTTATTCATTCTCTGTTTTACTTCAAGCAATTCAGTTACTTTAATTAATGATGACCCTCCTTTAATAAATGAATGCTGTCCATTAGTCTGAGCCTTTCCAAATGATGATACTGTTATACCATGTTTGAGAGGATTTTCGAATAATCCGCACATTGTTAGACCAACCGTCCTGTAATTACTCAGGCTATGCCTTCTTGTCTTTTTATACTTTGTTAACTGTTCTCCAGTTTTCCAATTGCCAGACCAACCCAGAGAAAACAATGGTCAGAGCCTCTGCAAATTATTTCCTTGGGCACCATGGTGGCTCAGTGGTTAGATTAGATTAGATTACATTACATTACAGTGTGGAAACAGGCCCTTCAGCCCAACAAGTCCACACCGACCCGCCGAAGTGCAACCCACCCATACCCCTACATTTACCCCTTACCTAACACTACGGGCAATTTAGCATGGCCAATTCACCTGACCTGCACATCTTTGTGACTTGTGGGAGGAAACCAGAGCACCCGGAGGAAACCCACGCAGACACGGGGAGAACGTGCAAACTCCACACAGGCAGTTGCCTGAGGCGGGAATTGAACCCGGGTCTCTGGCGCTGTGAGGCAACAATGCTAACCACTGTGCCACCGTGCCGCCCATAAGCACTGCTGCCTCACAGCATCAGGTTCCCAGGTTCAATTCCCGCCTTGGGCGACTGGCTGTGTGAAGTTTGCACATTCACCCCGTGTCTGTGTGGATTTCCTCCGGGTGCTCCGGTTTCCTCCCACAATCTAAAGATGTGCAGGTTAGGTGAACTGGCCATGCTAAATTGCCCGTAGTCTTTAGGGATGTGTAGGTTAGGTCCATTAGTCAGGGGTAACTGTAGAGTAATACGTTAGGGGAATGGGTTTGGCTGGGTTACTCTTTGGAGGGTCGTGGGGGACTTGTTGGGCTAAAGGGCCTGTTTCCACACTGTAGGGATTCTATGATTGTATGAAACATCCTGGTATATATTTCTTGTGACACATCGACTTTCAAACGTGTTAGACATCTTAATGCTTCTTGTCTAATTACAGCCACATGCTTGTGGCCTTCCAAAGGCAGGGTGTGGGCAGGTGTCTCCTACGGTATACATTGTTGAGGTGGTTTGAAATGTGGTATTCTTGCATTTGTCCTGACAATTACGAGATGACAAGCATAAGGAACAATATAAAAAAACGAAGAACTGTGGATACTGGAAATCAGGACCAAAAACCGAAATTGCTGGAAAAGTTCAGGTCTGGCAGGATCTGTGGAGAGAAATCAGAGTTAATGTTTTGGATCTAGTGACCATTTCCAGGAGGGAAGGAACAGTATCTCTTTCTTCAGCAAGACTCAAGTTCTGTACGACCAGGTGTGTGTTTGAAAAATATTAGTGAGGTTGTTATGCAAAATTAGCAATCTTTAGACTGGAGGTAATATGTTAATATGGACTGATCATTGGTTAATGGACAGCGCAGAGAGGTGGAATAAATCCTAAATAGATAATTTCCATTGTATCAGGTTGTTACTAATGAACCACAGCAAGGAACAATGCTGAAGCCTCATTTTACAGTCCGTGTTAGATGAAACTGAGTGTAATGTATCCAAGTTTACTGATGATAGGAGGTTTGGTCAGGCTGGAAGCTGTGGGAGACACAGATTAAGACAGGGTTACATGAATGGCAAAGAACATTGCAAATGGGTGGAGTGTAAAGCTATCTAGTTTTAATGAAAAAATAGAAAAGCAGAATATGTTTGAAATGGTGCAAGACTAGAAGTGATGACCTCCATCCCCCATCACGAAGGACTTAAAGCCCTCCGCTTCTTCCTTTCCCGCCGTACCAACCAGTACCCTTCCACCAACACCCTCCTTCAGCTGACTGAACTGGTCCTCACCCTGTACAACTTCTCTTTCCAATCCTCCCACTTCCTCCAAACCAAAGGAGTAGCCATGGGCACCCGCATGAGCCCCAGCTATGCCTGCCTCTTCATAGGATATGTGGAACAGTCCATCTTCCACAGCTACACTGGCACCACCCCCTACCTTTTCCTCCGCTACATCGATGACTGTATCGGCGCTGCCTCGTGCTCCCACGAAGAGGTTGAACAGTTCATCCACTTTACCAACACCTTCCACCCCGACCTCAAATTCACCTGGACCGTCTCAGACTCCTCCCTCCCCTTCCTAGACCTTTCCATTTCTATCTCGGG
>NC_057735.1:50255709-50257847 GCF_004010195.1 Chiloscyllium plagiosum
AACTCAGCACCGCCTTCCTAACCTGCAATCTTCTTCCAGACCTCTCCGCCTCCACCCCATTCCGGCCTATCACCCTGACCTCCCTCCACCTATCGCAATTCCAACGCCCCTCCCCCAAGTCCCTCCTCCCTACCTTTTATCTTAGCCTGCTGGACACACTTTCTTCATTCTTGAAGAAGGGCTTATGCCCGAAACGTCGATTCTCATGTTCCTTGGATGCTGCCTGACCTGCTGCTCTTTTCCAGCAACATATTTTCAGCTCTGATCTCCAGCATCTGCAGTCCTCACTTTCTCCTAGAAGTGATGGGTGCCTTGCTGAAAAGCACAAAGTTAATATGCAGCTACTGCAAATAATTCAGAAAGCAGATTAACGTTTACTCCAAAGGGTGGAAAGTTCTGGCTCCGACAGCTTTTCATGTCATCATGAAAAAATGCCCCACCCCACCACTCCTATACTGTAAAATATGCTCAGTTTAAAAGGATCGATATTTTAAGCAGGTACCAGTGAGATGGCTGGTTGATTATGTTTGAGAATCAGACTATAAATCATTCTCCACTTCCACGTGGGATCCTTCCTGGTCAGTGGCCACTTGTCAAAGCTGTTCCCTTCACAGAAGACAGTAGCTTCACATTTCACACTGAAGTACCCAGTAATAAGTCATCACTTTAAACTCACAGCGTGCTGTCTAAATCCAGGTTAATTCAGACATTGGCTGACTTCTTTCAATGCTTTATCATTCAAAACAGGCCTTTCCAGTGTCTCAGTTGCTGATGTCAACTGTTTGTTTTACGGAAAGAAAGCTAATAAAAAATAACTATTTATCTTATATTGCTGGTAAGAGAGATGTCTTACTGAAGCTTTTCAGCTTGCACTCATCAGGGAAAACCTATGAATGACAAATTTCACACTATCAGAACAATCTATACTTCCAAAGAAAAAGGTACTCATTTTTTAATTCATTGATGGGATGTGGGTGTCACTGGCTGTGGGCTGCATGGACTTTAATTGCCATAATTCCTAGTTGCCCTTGAGAAGGTGGTGGTGAGCTACCCCTCTTGAACCACTGTAGGTGGACCCACAATGCCAGTGTGAGAGGGAGTTTCATGACTTGGCCCAGTGACACTGAAGGAATGACAATATATTCCCAAGTCAGGTTGGTGAATGGTCTATTGACTCAAAACATTAACAACACAGAACGCTGCCATTTGCCTATTGTGTCCATGCCTGTAAACAAAGATCTGATCACTTGAAACCATTTTCCAGCTCTTGATCCATAGTGCTGGAGGCTATGGCAATGCCAGTGAATATCTAAATATTGCTTCAGTGTCTTGAGAGTTTTTGTCTTCACTAGTCTTTCAGGCAGTGAATTTGACTGCCACCACCCTCTGAGCGAATATTCTCCTCAGTTCCCATCTTGGTCTTCTACTACTTGCCTTAAATCTATGCCCCCTGATTATTGGCCCCTCTACTAATGGAAAAGGCATGTGCACCATGTTGATGCCCCTCATATTCTTATACACCTCTATCAGGTCCCTTTTACCCTTTGCTGCTCCAAAGAAACCAACCCCAACCTATCCAATCCTTATTCATGGCTAATACCCTCCACTCCAGGCAGCCTCTTGCTGAATCTCCTCCATTCCCACCCTACCTCTTGCAAAAATGCCATCCCGTATTCCCAATTCCTCCGCCTCCGCCATATCTGCTCCCAGGAGGACCAGTTCCACCATAGAACACACCAGATGGCCTCCTTCTTTAGAGACCGCAATTTCCCTTCCCACGTGGTTAAAGATGCCCTCCAACGCATCTCATCCACATCACGCACCTCCGCCCTCAGACCCAACCCCTCCAACCGCAACAAGGACAGAACGCCCATGGTGCTCACCTTCCACCCTACCAACCTTCGCATAAACCAAATCATCCGCCGACATTTCCGCCACCTCCAAACAGACCCCACCACCAGGGATATATTTCCCTCCCCACACCTTTCCGTCTATCGCAAAGATCGTTCCCTCCGTGACTACCTGGTCAGGTCCACGCCCCCCTACAACCCACCCTCCCATCCTGGCACTTTCCCCTGCCACCGCAGGAACTGTAAAACCTGCGCCCACACCTCCTCACTCACCTCTATCCAAGGCCC
>NC_057735.1:50258162-50265261 GCF_004010195.1 Chiloscyllium plagiosum
ATCTCTCCACGCTTCAGGCTCTCTGCCTTTATTCCTGATGAAGTGCTTTTGCCCGAAACGTCGATTTTGCCTGTCCTCGGATGCTGCCTGAATTGCTGTGCTCTTCCAGCACCACTGATCCAGAATCTGGTTTCCAGCATCTGCAGTCATTGTTTTTACCTCGTTTTTATCTCCTCCATACCCTATCTAGTGCAGTCATACCCTTCCTATGGTGTAGTGACTAGAATTACACCCTGTACTCTGGTTGTGGCCTAGCAAGTATTTTATATAGTTCCAGTATACCCTTTTTTATGTTGTAATCTATCCATCATCGAATAAACTATCCCGTTTGGCTTTTTAACCAGCTCTGCTACCTTCAGGGATCTGTGGATATAGACACGAAGGTTCCTCTGATCTTCAGTATTTTGCAGGGCCTGACTATTCTTAATTCATATTCATAACATCTTGCCCTGTTAGCCCTCCCTGCGTGCATTACCTCACTTCTCTGGCTTGAGTTCCATTTGCCATTGCTCTGCTTGCCTGACTAGTCTGTCAATATCTTCCTGATGATTATGACTGTCCTCCCGATTACTTATCAACCTACCATTTTTCATGTCACCTATGAACCTCCTGATCGCACCCCCTACATTTAAGTCTAAATCTTTAATGTACCCCACAGACAACAAGGTGTCCCAGGACCAAGCTGTGCAGAATACTATTAGAAACAGATTTCCAGTCACAGATCTATCCCTTTACCATTACCTTCTGCTTCCTGCCTTTCAGCCAGTTTCAGATCCAATGTACCATTTTGCCTTGGACTTTTACTTTCTTGACCAGTCCGCCATGAGGTACTTCACAAAACCCCTTGCTAAAGTCCATGCAGACTATGTCAAATGTACTGCCTTCATCAATGCTCTTGGTTATCTCCAAAATAACATCAAATTTGTCAAGCACATACTTCTTTTAACAAATCCACGCATACCATCACTGATTAATCCATGTCTCTTCAAATATATTTTGTCCCTCAGACCTCTTTAACCTCTCCATCACTGAGGTTGGATTGACTGGCTTACAGTTTTTTTGCTCTAACCCTTCCACCCTTTTTAAATAATGAGATAATGTTAGCAGTCATTCAACTGTGGCCAAAGATTCAAACAATCATACAGTACAGAAGAAGCCTTTTGGCCCACTGAATCTGCACCGACAAAACATCACTAAATCCACATTAATCTCATTTCCCAGCACTCGGTCCATAATCTTGACTGCAAGTATGCATCCATGTACGTTTTAAAGATTGAGGCTTCCAGCCTCAACTACCCTCCCCAGGCAGTGCACTCCAGAACCCACCACCCTCTGGGTGAAAATGATTTTCTTCAGATCCCCTCTAAATCTTCTGCCTTTTGATAAGATATAAGCTGCTTATATCTTATCTAAGGTACTATTTAAAGATCTTTAGTGAATTTCTGCAGTGTTTCTTGTAGCTAGTATACACACTGCTGCTACTGAATGTCAGTGATGGAGGAAATGGACGTTTGTGGATATGGTGCCAATATAGTGGGTTGCTTTGTTCTTGATAGTTCAAACTTTGTGAGTGTTGTTGGAGCCGCATCCATCGAGACAAGTAGGCAGTATTCCATAACACTCCTGATTTGTGCCTTGTAGATGGTGGACAGGCTTTGGGGAGAAAGGACTTGAGTTACTCATTGCAATATTCCTATTCTCTGACATGCTGTTGTATCCATTGTTTTTATATGGCATGCCCAGTACACTGTTTAGTCAGTGGTAAGCACCCTCCCCTCCAGGATTTCATAATGGCGGATACAGCGACAATGACACCATTGAATGTCAAGTGATATTGGTTAGATTCTCTTTTGTTGGAGTTGGTCATTGTCTGGCACAAATACTGCTTGCCACTTGTCAGCATAATGGGTATTGTTCAGGCTTTGCAGTATTTGGACATGGACTGCTTCAGTATCTAAGGAGTCATGAATGAATCATAAGTGAAAGTTTAAAGATACGAATTAGGAGAAGAGGTGTGCTCCACCATTCAATAAGATTATTGCTGATTTGTCAGTGTTCCTAAATCCATAGCCCTATCTATCCTGATTACTTTTGATTCCTTGTCTAACTGGAATCTATCTTTCCCACTTCTGAACTCGTGATGAAGGGAAGGTCACTGATGAAGCAGCTGAAGATGGATCTAGGACAATAACCTTAGCATCTGAGAGCTCTCATGGTGCAGTGGCAATGTCCTGATCTCTGGATTAGGTTATAGAGGTTCAAGTTCCACCAGTTCTAGAAGTAATTCAGAACAGGTTGATTAAAAGTAGTTACACTGAGCAGTTAGGGCTCTTGTGGCACAGTGGTAGTGTCTTTGTCTGTGGACCAGGAGACAAGGCTTCAAGTGCCACCTGCTCCAGAGGTGTGTTATAACATCTCTGAACAGATTGATAAGGAAAATATCTACCCTGAGCGCCTCCTGCAGAGATGTCCTGGAGTGACCTCCTTGAATCAGTTCTCCCAGGTTTGGCACAGCTCCAGATGTTAGTGTGAAGCAGTGTGCAGGGTCAACTGAACTGATAGTATGTTTGTTGTTTCTAGTGTCTTGGTCGATGCTGGGTGTTACATCTGGTTTAACACATATTTGAGTTATGGAGTAACATGGGCAAAGAATGGTTTATTTAGCCGTTTCAGAGAGCAGTCAGGAATTATCAATATTGTCATGGGTCTGAAATCATGTAAAGGGAGGTTGGGGAAGGATGACTAATTTCCTGCTATTCTGAATCACTCTGGCAAAGTTTCCAATGAATAAATTAGTAATATAACCATTTTATTACTATACCTGTTCAAAAAATTATGAAATGTTAATTATTATTCATTATGAAAAGTTAACTACAGTTTTCCAATGATGAGCATTGACATAAAAATTTTTAAACGGTCAGATTCGAATATGAAGAACATGCCATTGACGGCTTTTGAATGATGAATAGGTGGATAGTTGATTGGTGGCTAGATGATGATAAGTGATTAGCTCAGCGCCTGGTTCCTTTTTGTAATCCCTTGCTAGTTTCGATCAGTATGCATCACCACTCTAATGTAAATGGCTGTTATCATTCATCAGTCTGTACATTCTTGAACCTTGATAAACTTCTTGTATTATGCATTTTACAGCCTTGTTCAGTTCTCTCATTGTGATATTCCTCTTTAATGCCACTGTTAAAGTATTTCCAACATCTGGAATGTCTTGAGCACCCATCTGACCTTTACTGCCTGATTAGAAGCGCAGATTGATATTATCCTGTAACTCACTGTTCATTTTGGAGCTCATTAGTTGTACTTTCATTACAATTTGGCTTCAAGAGATCTAGTAAATAATTTCTGAAATTTAAGATGTTTTAAATCATTCTCTTGCTTTCATTCAATAGGCAATATTCAATTTGAAGTAAAGAAAATGTTTACACGTTATGTAACCCTCAAGCCTATTCCTAGGATTTGTCTGTTATGAAGAATACTGAAAAACATTGATCCAATTCTTTTTTATATTTCTCTGTCGTCTTGTCCTTTGCTTTCTCATGCAGTGTCTGCAGACAATGACTGTTTGTGGTACACAGATAAACTGGGAAACTGGCACATTGGCTTTGACTGCTCATTCTTTCACTTCTGCTGTGGAAACTGCACTTACCGCTATTGTTGCCTGGATCCAATGCAGCTCATCACTGAGAAACAACAGAAGTATTGTATGTCCATGCACCTCAGGTCAGTCTCTGTGGTCTCAGCATCCCCAGTTATACAAAGTGGCTGCTTAACCTTAGAGTGAGATGTAGGCTAGGATAGATAGCTGAGAGAAAGTATTCTAACTCTTTATACCTGATATTTTGCAAATATTGATTTGTGTATAAAAGAGAAATCAGATTGGGGAGACTTTGAGTCTCACTGTATTAACCAGGCTGTATCTCTGATATCTGGGTTATTTCTACTAGTTAGAGTCTCCTGCTGACCAGCACCTCTTCCTTTCACTGCTATCTGTATAGAGTGGACCCTGTATATGGCAGCTCACTGGTCATCATAGTAGATATTTCTGTTTCTGGCCTTGTGTCTGGTTTATCAATAGAAAAATGCTGGAAATACTCAGAAGGTCTGGCAGCATCTCTGCAAAGTTAATGTTTCAGATTGATGATCTTTCTATACAATGCTTTTATCTCTGGGTTGTTTATATAAAAAAATACAAATTTTGCTGTCTCTCCTCTCCTACCAGCAAGGCCTATGCCACCCTCCTGCCTGTGCAGTTTAGTTGATCCCACCCATGAACTTTACTCTCAGCAATGTAATAATCACACACACCCCTGCTCCCTATTCCCCAGGGTGCAGAGAGAGGTGGCATTGGCAATGAGATGGGTGTGGAATTTAACCACTAGAATCATAGAATCCTATAGTGTGCAAGCACGCCATTCAGCCAGTCTAGTCCACACTGTCCCTCTGAAGAGCATCCCACACAGACCCACCTCCCCTTATCCTAGTCCTATATCCTCCATTTCTAATGGAAAATCTGCCTAACCTTGACATCCCTGGACACTATGGCAATTTCGCATGGCCAATCTACCTAAGCTGCACATCTTTGGACTGTGGGAGGAAACTTGAATGCCCGGAGGAAATCCATGCAGATGAGGAAGAATCTGCAAACTCACTAATCTACAAGTAAAGAGCTAGTGAGAATATCTCTGCAGTAGACTAGAGAAAGACTTTATATTTTTATATCACGTTTCAGCACAGACTCTTTGAAAACACTTTATTGCAAATGAGGTGCTTTTCAAATCTATTGCATTGTCAGAAATATAGAAGATAATGTGCATTCAGCAAGCTCCAACACACGGAAATGTGACAGTGACAAAGTAATATGTTTTTGTGATGTTGACTGAGGGATAATATTGACTAATACACCAGGAATAATTCCTGTGCTCTTAAAAATACTGGCATTGCTTCTTTAACATCCATAAGTGGCACCTCAGCCTAATAACTCATCCAAGAGATGGCTTCTCCAACAATGCAGCACTCTCTGAGTATTGCACTAGCTGTGTCAACTAATCTCTAGAGTGTACATTTCATCAGTTTAGCCAAAAAGACTAGTACAACTGGAGTACTTAGTCATCAAAATCAAATAATGTCTTGGCAGAATCTGTGTAACTAGACCTTCAAAAGATTTGGAGGACAGTGCTGCTGATCAAATTTCTTATTTTATTTATAAATAAAATACTGCAGATGTTGGAAACCTGAAATTAAAAGGTGCTGGGGAAACTCAACTGATATGGCAGCCATTATAAAGAAAGCAGAATTAATGCTTTGAGCCTGATATGTCTCTTCTGAACACGTATGAAGTCAGTGAGTTTTGAGAAGATTTGTCGCGCGGGTTGATGATATGTGTGTAGGTTTGCTTGCTGAGCTTGAAGGTTTGTTTTCAGACGTTTCATCACCATGCTAGGGAATATCATTAGTGAGAGTCAGTGGTAAAGCACTTCACTGGAGACTCACTGATGATGTTCCCTAGTATGGTGATGAAACGTCTGAAAACAAACCTGCAAGCTCAGTGAGGTAACTTACAGACATATGAAGTCATTTTGGACTTAAAGTGTTAACTCTGTTCCTCTCAATACTGATACTGCCAGACCTGCTCAGTTTCTCCAGCATTTTCTGTTTTTATTTCTTTTGCAAGTTTATTCTTTCCAAGCTCCTGGAGAGAATTGACACATTGTCCTTTGTTGCATCATGTAGTTGACAAGTTATGTATTTCATTACTAAACAGTTGAAAAAACTAAAGCACTTTAACTCTGTGTGCATTCGTCAAGCTGTAGCAAGTTATTGAAGGTCCACTTGTGGAGATATGGATCTGAATCACAAAACCTTCCAACATCCCAATTCCATCACTTCAGTTTGGACATATATCAGGTCTTCCTTCTCTGCAACTGGGTCAATGTCCTGGAAATGCCTACGTAACATCACAGTGGGAACACTTTCTCCTCAGGGAATAGGGTGTTTCACGACGATGTCTCCCCATCACCTTCTTTTGGAATCAATGACAGGCTATATATACTGGGAATTAATGGGTCAGAATTTTACACAAAAGCAGAAGAAGTGGTTAGCATTGCTGCCTCACAGTGCCAGAGACCTGGGTTCGCTTCCACCCTCGGGCAACTGTCTATGTGGAATTTTCACATTCTTCCCTTGTCTGTGTGGGTTTCCTCCGGGTGCTCCGGTTTCCTCCCACGATCCAAAGATGTGCAGGTTCAGCAGATCGGTCATGCTAAATTGCTGGCAGTTTTCAGGGATGTACAGGCTAGGTGGGTTAGCCATGGGAGATACAGGATAGGGGTTGGGTCTGGGTGGGATATTGTTCAGTGTGGATCCATTGGGCCAAATGGGGCCTGTTTCCACACTATAGGGATTCACTGATTCTATATGACTCTGAGGAGTAGCCATTCGCCCCTTTTTAAAACCTGCTGTATCACTTAATAACATCAATGCTGCTGAAATATTCCCCTAATCCCACGTGTCTTAATTTTGTGTAGTAACCATTTATGTGGTACTTTGCTGAATGCTTTTTGAAAACCTTCATATGTTGTAACTATTGCTGTCCTTAATCTACTCTGCAGGTAGTGTCCTCAGAACAGCATTAGATTTACTTTTTGTAAAAGCATGTTGACTTTGACTAATCCTTCCTCCTTGTATTACAGTCTTCTATTTTCTGCAATAAAAGCAATCAGGCTGTTCGAGAATCTAACAAAGTTTGAATGATCACATACACACTATCTCTCACACTCAGTCACTATCTGTTACACATACTGCCTGTCACTCACTCCCTGTCTCTCACTCACTCAGTTTCTCTCAGGTTCACTCACTCACTATTACATATTCTCACTGACTCATACATTCACTGTCTCACTATCACTATCACACATACTACCTTTCACACTCATTCACTGACACACATCCTCACTGCCTTTCACATTCACACACACACTCACTGCTTTTCACACACACTCACTGAAACACATCCTCACTGCCTTTCACACTCACTCACTGTCACACACCCTCACTGACTTTCACACACACTCACTGACACACATCC
>NC_057735.1:50265439-50269979 GCF_004010195.1 Chiloscyllium plagiosum
ACACACATTCTCACTGCCTCTCACACACACACACACACACTCACTGCCTTTCACATTCACTCACTGACACACATCCTCACTGCTTTTCACACTCGCTCACAGACACACATTCTCACTGCCTTTCACACTCACTCACTGACTGACGCACATCCTCACTGTCTTTCACGCACACACACACACACACTCACTCAGTCACTCCCTGGTACACATGCTCACTCCCTTTTGGCACTCCCTCCTGTCGCACACACTGCCTCACAATAACTCATTCAATGTCTCTCTCTTTCTCAGACAAACACACTCACTCTTTCTCACACTGTCTCTCATTGTCATACATATACATCTCTCGTGTTACTGTGTCTTGCATATTCATTTGCTCTTTTTCACTGTCTATCACTGCTTGTCATTCATATGCACTGACACACACTCTCTTGACTCACATTTCCTTTCATTCTCTTACTCTCACACTTTCTTACACATTCACACTCTTTCACTTACTTGCACTCTCTCTCATACTTGCTTCTGCTCTTTCTCTCATTCATGCACAGTGGGGAGAAAGCTTTTGAAGCCATGGTACGCTCACTGGGTAGAGCAGACAGCTTACAAAATTTATTGGTAACCAAGTCGGCAAATCATAACATCATTTCTGGAAATATAAAAAGAGTAATGTTGTGAGAAAGTAGGTGACCAGTTATAAGATTCTGAATCTTCACCAGATTTATTGAAACCAGAACAGAAGTTGCTGGAAAAGCTCACCTGGTCTGGCAGCATCTGTGGAGAGAAATCATAGATAACTTTTCAGGTCAAGTGACCCCTCCTCAGAACTGGTTTATTGAAGTCATGTGAACATGCCCCATCCCGAAAGGTCACAATGGAAGAATCCCTGGCCAATGTGTCTCAGATCGCAATCTGTCAAGACATTGATGTAACCAAACAGCTGATATCAAAACATGTAAGCTGACAAGCTTTGGTTTATTTTAGACTTCATTTATAAGGCGATATATAAAACAACAAATAGTGTGAAAACATGGTCATAGGAACTGAGACCAAAGCCTTCACAGTATTGTTTTGATGCTGGTAGTTTGGCAGGCTGGATGTTAGATCATTGACAGCCAGGCAAAACCCAGACACATTATACATGATGCTTCCTGTTTCTATGACACCCCATCTTGTCATGTATAAGTTCGTGGCAGTTCTCCCCATTAACAAATATGCTTAATCCATGGCTTTATGAGCTCAACCAAGCAACCAGCTCTTCTGGACATGTATTTAAACCACCTTACCACCTCTAGTAGCTTCCTGGTGATGTTTACATTCTCTACAGTGTAATTGCATCATGAGTCACGTTTTGCATATATTTAAGTTGCTAAGAATTTAATTTCTAATTCAAGGCTTATGATTCCTTTAATACTGTAGCCAAAATGTTTGTCTAGTGGACAAATACCTTACAAACAATCTCCCCGATACCACCATTACCATCCCTGGAACTGTTCTGTCCCATAGGCAGGACAAACCCAGCAGAGGGGGAGGCACAGGTGTATACAGTCAGGGGCGAGACGCTCTGGGAGTCCTCAACATTGACTTTGGACCCCATGAAGTCTCTTAGCTTCAGGTTTAACAGGAAATCCTGCTGATTATCACAAGCTGTTTTCCCTCAGGTGATGAATCAGTTGTACTCCATATTGAATAACACTTGGAGGAAGCACTGAAGGGTGGAGGGGAAGGTTGGGAATGTACTCTGGATGGAGGATTCCAACCTCCACCAAGAGTGGCTCTGCAGTAACACTACTGATTGAGCTGCTGGGTTCATAAAGGACAGAGCTGCTAGACTGAGTCTACAGCAGGTGATAAGGGAACCAACAAGAGGGAGAAACATACTTGACAATCTGCAGGCTGCAACTGCATCTGTCCATGACAGTATCGATAAAAGCGGCAACTGAACAGTACTTGTGAAGATGAAGTTTTGTTTTCACATTAAGAATATCTACCATCATATTATATGACATTATCAGCATGGCAAATGGGACAGACGTTGCACAGATCTAATAACTCACGATTTGACATCCATGAGGTGCTCTGGGCCAACAAGAGCAGCAGAATTGTACTCAAGCACAATCTGCAACCACATGGCCTGGCATATCCCCCACTGCACCATTACCATCAAACCAGGGAATGAACCCTTTTTCAATGGAGAGTGCAGGAGGGCAAGCCAAGAGCAGCACCAGGTACATCTGAAAATGAGGTATCAACCTGGTAAAGTTACAAAACAGGATTACTTGTGTGCCAAACCACATAATCAGTATGTGACATACAGAGCTAAGCAATCAGATGTAAGCTCTGCAGTCCTGCCACATCCAGTCGTGAATGGTGGTGGACAATGAAACAAATCGCTTGAAGAGGAGGCTGCATAAATACCCCTACTGTCAATGACGGGAGAGCCCAAAACATCAAGGCAAAAGATATGGCTCAAGCATCCACGGCAATCTTCATCCAAAAATGACGAATGGATAATCGATCTCATGATTTGGAGACACCAGTGTTGGACTGGGGTGTACAGAGTTAGAAATGACACAACACCAGGTTATAGTCCAGCAGGTTTATTTGGAAACTAGCTTTCTGAGTGCTGCTTCTTCAACAGGTGGTTGTGGTGATTACTCTCCATAATCACCTGATGAAGGAGCAGCGCTCTGAAAGTTAGTGCTTCCAAATAAACCTGCTGGACTATAACCTGGTGTTGTCATTTCTAATCATGATCCATCTCAGCGTCCTCCAGTAAGCCCCATCATTTCAAATGCCAGTATTCAGCCACGACAAATATGGGCCTGTAATAGTACAGTAATATTGCTTCAGAACTTGTACCCTTGGCCAAGCTGTTCCAGTACAGTTACATCATTGGATACTACCTGATGATGTGGAAATTTGCCGAAAAGCACGATAGATCCAACCTGGTCAATTACCATCCTCAGTCATCTACGCTGTGCTTCGGTACACGTGACAATAAATTCAATTCAATTCGATCATCAATAAAGTGATGGAAGGTATCATCAACAGTGTTATCAAGTGTTATGGACCAGACCAGACTCCCTCAGTTTAATTTAAGAAGATAGCCGAGATCTTAACTTTTTCTTATTTTAAAGGTAGATGTGAAGTGTCATGTTCCAGATGCGATGAGACTAGTCAAACCACTCAACGTTAAACAAAACACATTATATTTTAACTATAATGTTTAAATAAAATCAAGGAAAGAGGAATTTAGGATAACTTAATTATAACTGAATAATAGATATAGTACCTATTACTAATTAACTATTCCAATATAGTAACATCCCATAAGCACACCTCTTGCCAAAAAGGCAAATTCAGACGTCGAATCTCGTTTGCAGTTCTCCAATCCAGGAGGAAAAAACATCAAGAGAAAATTCAGAGGAAGTGGTAGCTAGTAGACATTCACTGAAGCTTCCAACTCTGTTGAGACCCCAAAGACTTCTACTTACAATAAAATCTAAAACCTAAAACAAATCTGACCACACCCAGGCTGCTTTCAGTGTTCCAACTGTAAAAAAAAAATGCTAAGACCTCACAAGTTGTTTACTTTCTTAGAGACAGTTTGTTATCTCAGCCGTACCTCATTACAGCCTTAGTTCAAACATGGACAAAATAGCTGAATTCCAGAGGTGAGGTAAGAGTGACAGCCCTTGATATCAAGTTCACCTTCGACTGAGTGTAGCATTAAGAAGCCTGAGCAAAGCTGGGATTTAAGGGTGTCAGTTGGCAAATTCTCCAATAGTTGGAGTCATACCTGGCACATAGGAAGATGGTTGTGGTTCTTAGAGGTCAGTTGTCTCAGCTTCAGGATATCTCTGCAGGAGTTCCTCAGGGATAGTCTTGACCATCTTCAGCTGCTTCATTATTGACCTTCCCTCCATAATAAGGTCAGAAGTGGGGATGTTCACTGATGATTGCACAATGTTCAGCACCATTTACGACTCCTAAGCAGTGAAATGTTGTCTCAGCATGCTCCTGCCCCACTGAACTCATCTCTACCTACCTCGACACTGTCCTATCCCCCCTAGTCCAGGAACTCCCCACATACGTTCAAGACACCGCCCATGCCCTCCACCTCCTCCAAGACTTCCGTTTCCCCGGTCCCCAACGCCTCATCTTCACCATGGATATCCAATCCCTCTACACCTCCATCCGCCATGACCAGGGCCTCCAAGCCTTCCACCGACACTCTCATTTGTTTGGCCGAACTGGTCCTCACCCTTAACAATTTCTCCTTTGAATCCTCCCACTTCCTCTAGACAAAAGGGGTAGCCATGGGCACACGTATGGGCCCCAGCTATGCCTGTCTCTTTGTTGGCAACGTAGAACAGTTGATCTTCCGTAATTATACCGGCACCACTCCCCACCTCTTCCTCCGCTACATTGACGACTGCATTGGCGCCACCTCGTGCTCCCGCGAGGAGGTTGAGCAACTCATCAACTTCACCAACACATTCCACCCTGACCTTAAATTTAACTGGACCATCTCTGACACCTC
>NC_057735.1:50270525-50274634 GCF_004010195.1 Chiloscyllium plagiosum
CCTGGAGGAAGAACGCCTCATCTTCCGTCTCAGAACACTTCAACCCCAGGGCATCAATGTGGACTTCAACAGCTTCGTCATTTCCCCTTCCCCACCTCATCCTAGTCTCAAACTTCCAGCTCAGCCCTGTCCCCTTGACTTGTCCGGACTTGTCCGACCTGCCTAGCTCCTTTTCCACCTATCCACTCCACCCTCTCCTCCCTGACTATCACCTTCATCTCCTCCCCCACTCATCCATTGTACTCTATGCTACTCTCTACCCACCCTCACCCTCCTCTAGCTTATCTCTCCACGCTTCAGGCTCTCTGCCTTTATTCCTGATGAAGGGCTTTTGCCGAAACATCGATTTCGCTGCTCGTTGGATGTGCCTGAATTGCTGTGCTCTTCGAGCTCCACTGATCCACCATCCAGAACAAAGCAGCCTGCTTGATTGTCACTGCATCCACAAGGATTCACTCCCTCCATCACTCAGTAGGAAGGAGGTGTACTCGAGAGGTATAGAGAAATTCACCAAAGACTCTTGCACAGCATCTTCCAAACCCACGACAACCTCCATCCAGTAGAACAAGGGCAGCAAATCCATGGGAACACCACTACCTGCAAGTTTCCTCCAAGCCACGCACCATCTTGACTTTGGAAATATATTGCTGTTCCTTCACTGGTGCTGGATCAGAATCCTGGAACTCTCTCCCCAAGGACATTGTGGGTCTAATCTACAACTTAGAGAGTGCAGTAGTTCAAGAAGGCAGCTCACCACCGCCACCTCAGGGAAAAGTAGAGAGCTGCAATAAATACTGACGAGCCAACAATGTGTTACATCCCTTGAATGAATTAAGAAAAATAATTCCTCAATATGAATAAAAGCAGGATATCATTGGAGTGGATGCCTATCATGGAAGATGATGGCATGCATGGTAATGTCCAGCTTCATCATGGAGACTAATTTTGTTTGAATCATGGCTTTTCTATCTCAAGTTTTGATTCTGGGTAATCCAAGATGGAAGACGGGAGAAAATTGTGGCTGTACAAGCTGCTCTTTGAAGTTTTTTTTCAGTGTTGGATCTGATTTCTTCACATTCTTGGCACAGAAATTGATTTATCAGCTGTTGTTTTGGTACTTAGGGGGAGAAAATATCAAAACAACGGTACTTTTTAAATGGGAGGAATTGAGAATGCAGGTATCATGAGTGAGGTGCTAAAAGGAGCAGTGAACCTGCATAATTGACTGCCTTTGCTGTTTAGTTACAAGTATCTCTTCCTTTGAAGAAAAATAAACAGTGCAATTCACAGCTGACCTTGGATGGACCTCTGGGGAACTGCTCACAGCAGAGGAAGAGCTTAGTTTTTAAAAAAAAGACTAACCTTAAAAGGGCAACATTTTCATGCAGAGGGTGGTGCCTGTGTGAAAAGAGCTGTCAGTGGAGGTGGTGGAAGCTGGTACAGTTGCAACATTTAAACGGTGTCTGGATGGGTACATCAATAAGAAGGATTTAGAGGGATCTTGGTCAAAATGCTGGCAAATGGGACTAGATTAATTGAGGATGTTTGCTGGTGGACGAGTTGGACCAAATGGTCTGTTTCCATGCTGTACAGCTCAAGGAATGATTGGGAGTGATACACATTTCCCTGATGTGATTACACCTCACTGTAGGGCAGAGGTGAAATTCAGAAGTAGAAATAGAGCATTAAAGCATCCTGCTTTAATGAGATGGAAGGAAGGAAGGTCATTTCCTGGGAATGCAACGAAGAGAACAGAATCAGAGGTGACTGAAGGAGAGTTCCTACCTGGATTCAATGCAGGAAGCCAGCTAATGACCTGACGGGGGAAGACGGGTGAGCACAATTACCGATTCATGTATATCCAGTTGTTTACACCCCACATCATTATTCTACTGGGCACCAAATTCCATCACATTGTTGCTCACCACCATTTATATTCCAGCAACACCCATGGTTCTGCTTCAATATGTACTTTCACCAACTCTCTCATCATTCATTATGATTACGCATCACAATGCTAATATAATCTGCGAACAAGTCAGTCAGTTCCTTCAATTCTTAACATCATTCACACATACATCCCAATGACATAAGAGGTACAGTTAGTGAGTTTGCAGATGAAGCCAAAATTGGAGGTGTAGTGGACAGCGAAGAGGGTTACCTCAGATTACAACAGGATCTGGACTAGGCTCCTTGAAAGTGGAGTCACAGGTAGATAGGATAGTGAAGAAGGCGTTTGGTATGCTTTCCTTTATCAGTCAGAGTATTGAGTAATGGAGTTGGGAGGTCATGTTGCGGCTGTACAGGACATTGGTTAGGCCACTGTTGGAATATTGCGTGCAATTCTGGTCTCCTTCCTATCGGAAAGATGTTGTGAAATTTGAAAGGGTTCAGAAAAGATTTACAGGGACGTTGCTAGGGTTGGTGGATTTGAGCTATAGAGAGAGGCTGAACAGGCTGGGGCTGTTTTCCCTGGAGCGTCGGAGGCTGAGGGGTGACCTTATAAAGGTTTACAAAATTGTGAGGGGCATGGATAGGATGAATAGACAAATTCTTTTCCTTGGGATTGGGGAGTCCAGAACTAGAGGGCATAGGTTTAGGGTGAGAGGGAAAGATATGAAAGAGACCTAAGGGGCAATATGCTCACGCAGAAGATGGTACATGTATGGAATAAGCTGCCAGAGGATGTGGTGGAGGCTGGTACAATTGCAACATGTAAGAGGCATCTGGATGGGTATATGAATAGGAAGGGTTTGGAGGGATATGGGCTGGGTGCTGGCAGGTGGGACTAGATTGGGTTGGGATATCTGGTCGGTGTGGACCAAAGGGACTGTTTATGCCTTCCTGATTGTTATCCTCATGAAGACATTCACTTAACATATGCACACGTGGATTGTGGAGATTTGTTAGTCTGTCGTGAACCTGGCAGGAGCAAAGAAGGAAAACACAAGGCTCTTTTAAAAATGAATCCAGACAGTTATCACAGAATTCCTGCAGTATAGAAGCAGACCATTCAGCCCATCAAGTCCACACCAACACTCCGAAAGCATGCCACTCAGGCCCACCCTATCCTTGTAACTCTGCATTTTCCATTCCTAATCAGCATGTCCCTGGTATTATGGGCAATTTAGCATGGCCATTCCCCCTAACCTGCACATCCTTGGGCTGTGGGAGGAAACCACCTAGAGGAAACCCACAAAGACGTGGATCCCTGACCACTGAACCACCATGCCACCTGAAGTCAGACTAAAGGTCATGACAATTGCTGAACATTGGCATAGACTTTTAAGAAGATATTGAATTTCGCCTGACTAAAAATATATTCCAGAGGAGGAGAAAGATTATAAGAGGGGTAGAAAGCATCCAGAACTAAGTATGGAAGTTAACGGCAAAAACAGCAAAAAAAAAAGAGTTTGGTGTGACCAGACATAAGTACCCCAAGGGTCACCTGGCCAAATCTCTGACGCTAACAGTCCCTACTGGTAAGTAAGCCCTCTCCACCCCAGCTGTGGAACCCAGCAGTACATGAAGACATAATGGGTGGGAGTGGAAGAAGAACATTTATTGAGTGCACTTTGGTGGCATGGGTGACAAATGTATAACCGTCACTGATTTACCCTTTCATTTGCTGAGTCTTTCTGGTTAGGTTCACATTGTTTGGTGACAGTATCAGATATTATTTCATTGCCACAGACAAAGTTCTATGGATAAAAGTCTGTGCTGAGAGCCTATTGCAGCATCTGGAAGCAAGAGAAACAAGCCATTTACAGGACTTTGGGTGCTGCTGACACCTTTTACCCTGATCGTAAACCATCCCTATTCTTTTGTGACCCCCATGTCTAAATGTGGAGCTGTCAATTAGTTATTCAGAAATGTATGTGTCCGGGAGGGCCAACACACAGACGTGGCAATGCGTTAGAATGGTCATTGAATATGGACCTGCATGTCTGCGTACTGTTCATTGCAAGGGTCTGTGTGCAATGTCCTTTCAAAGAACATAAAACATAGAACAGTACAGCACAGAACAGGCCCTTCAGCCCACGATGTGCCAACCACTGATCCTCATGTATGCACCCTCAAATTTCTGTGACCATATGCATGTCCAGTAG
>NC_057735.1:50275134-50306186 GCF_004010195.1 Chiloscyllium plagiosum
ACTGTGGAAGGTGACAGTGAGTCCTCACCCAGCTCTGTGGAAGGTGACAGTGAGTCCTCTCCCAGCTCTGTGGAAGGTGATAGTGTGTCCTCTCCCAGCATTGTGGAAGGTGACAGTGATTGCTCACCCAGCGCTGTGGAAGGTGACTGTGAGTCATCTCCCAGCTGTGTTGAAGGCGACAGTGAGTCCTCTCCCAGCACTGTGGAAGGTGACAGTGAGTCCTCACCCAGCACTGTGGAAGGTGACACTACCCAACCCAAGCATGTAGCTCTCTGAATCTTAGATGTCCACCCCCGGGATGGAGGACTGCTGAGCAGAAAGGCCAGCTGCCTGGTTTTATGACTGCTGTAATTGCTACGGGGAACAAGAAAATGGCAGACAAGTTATACAGATATTTTGCAACAGTCCTTATGCAAAATACTACGCTCATCTCATTTATGATCAAGAGTCTGGAGAGGAATTAAGTACCATACCGATCACAAGACTAATAGTATCAAACAAACTAACGGGGCTAAAGACAGTTAAATCCTCTAGCCTTGCTGGCTTGAACCATAGAGATAGTGGATGTATTGTGTGTAAGTTTCCAAAATGATTGGATTCTGGAAAAGTACCAGAGGATTGGTAAACTGCTAAGATACCTTTTCGAAAAGAGAGAAAAGCAAAAAGAGGGTAATTACAGGCCAATACACCTAACATCTATAGTTGGAAAAATATTGGAATCAATTATGAAGGAAGTAAAAGCAGAACATTTTGAAAACCATAATCTAATCAAGCAAAGTCAGGTGGCTTTGAGAAACAGCAATCCTGTCTGACTAATTTATTTCAGTTTTTGAATAAGTCTCAACCAAAATGGATAGAGTGGAACCAGTAGATGTCTTGTATTTGGACTTCCAGAAGGCCTTCAACAAGGTACCTCACAAAAGCCATCAGCTAACAGCCCATGGTGTTGGAAGTAGATATTGGTGTGGATATGAATTGGCTCATAGGCAGGAAACAGCAAGTGGGGATAAGGGTTTTTAGTTCAGGTTAGTGACCTGAGACCAGTAGGGTTTTGCAGGGATCAGTGCTGTCAAATGTTTACAATATACATTAATGACTGGGAGGAAGAACATGAATGCACTGTAGCCAAATTTACAGATAGCACAAAAGTAGGTGGAAAGGCAGGATGCAAGCTGGATGCAAACAGTTTACAGAAATATTAATAGATTAAACCAGCAAAAAATGTAAGCAAATGCTGTATATTGTGGGAAAATGAGAAGTTGTTCATTTTAGAAGGGACAACAAAATAGCAGAAAATTATTCAAGTCGAGAATAATTGCAAAAAGCTGCAACACAAAGGAACTTGGGGGTATTTGTGCACGAAATGCAGAAAGTTAACACACAGGTGCAGCAGGAATGCTAATGGAATATTCATCCTTATTTCAAGGGGTTGGGAATAGAAATCTTACTGCAACTGTACAAGGTTCTAGTGAGACTACATATGGAGTATTGTGAGCACTTTTGGTCCCCTTATCATTTATGTTATTATTATTATTGAAACACATTATTTCATTGAATGTGGTTCAGAGAAAATTCCTAAGATGATCCTCAATATGGACAGATTACTTTATGAGCAAAGGTTAAACCGGTTGGGATTGTACTTATTGAAATTTAAAAGAATGAGAGGTGATCTCAATGAAACAGATAGGATTCTTAAAGGACTTGAGGGGTAAATGTTGAAAAGATGTTTTCCATCATGGGAGAGTCGAAGATCAGAGGGCATAGTCTCAGAATAAAGATGCACCCTTTGAGACTGAAATGAATAAAAATTTCTTCAGAGGGTTGAGAGTCTTTGGAGCTCATTGCCGCAGACTGTGTATATTTAAGGCTGTGATAGTTTGATTCTTAATCAGTAGGGGAGTCAAAGGTTTGCAGAAATGACAGGAAAGTGCTCATGAGGAATGTTGGATCAGCTATGGTCCTATTGAATGGTGGAGCCTGGCTTGAGGGGACAAATGGTCTATTCCTGTTCCTATTTAGATTAGATTATATTCCCTACAGTATGGAAACGGGCCATTCAGCCCAACAAGTCCACACTGACGCTCCAAAGAGTAACCCACCCAGACCTATTGCCTTACCCTATATTTACCCCTGACTAAAGCACATAACACTACGGGCAATTTAGCATGGTTAATTCACCTGACCTGCACATCTTTGGATTGTGGGAGGAAACCGGAACACCCAGAGGAAACCCACGCAGACATGGGAGAATTGCAAACTCCACATAGACAGTCGCCCGAGGCTGGAATTGAACCCAGGTCCCTGGCATTGTGAGCCAACAGTGCTAATCACTGAGCCACTCTTATGGTTTATAGGAAGGTAGAGAACTGGAGCTGTGTTATCCAGAGCATCTAGTTAAAAAATGCAGAGCAAAGTGCTCTGAACATCAGAGATGGTGAAACTTGAACTTACTTTGCTGACAAATACTTTGGATTTACTGACCGACAAGGTTCTATAAAACAGTGGGCGACAGAGATAGTGAATGCACTGATTGTGATTTACAAAAATTCTAGATTCTGGAATGGTCCTAGCAGATTGGAAGTTAGCAAATAAGACACTTATTCAAGAAAGGGGAGAGTGAGAGGATAACACTATAGACCGGTTTAACATTCAGGGATATGCTAGAATCTATTATCAAGAAAGCCGTTTCAAGGCACTTAGGAAATCATATGATTAGGGAGCGTCGCCGTGGATTTATGTAAGGAAAATCCATTTTTTTTGCGGATATAACTAATACATGAGATAAATGGGAACCAATGGATGTAATATATTTGGATTTTTAGAAGATATTTGACAAGGTACAGCTCAAAAAATAGTTTGCGGAAGATAAGCATTTTTGAAGATGGGGATAATATCTTAAATTAGATACAGGATTGACTAAAGAATAGAAAACAATTGAAATAATCATGGTTATTTCAGGTTGGCACATTGTTAATGGTGGGGAACACTAGGATCAGTGCTGGAATCTCAGCAATTTATAATCTCATATTAATAACTCGCATGAAGCAATCAAATATAACATACTCAAGTTTGTTTCTGAGTGCTAGGCTGTTATATGAATCTGCAAAGATCTATAGATGGGCATTTGGGAGGCAAATCGAGTGTAATGCGTGGACTGGAAGGATATTCGTTTTGGTAAGATGATTAGAAAAGCAGAATAATTTTAAATTGTGACAAAGTAATTTATGTTGGTGTTCAGAGGGATTTGCGTGAGTTTTATACATGAAACACAACATTAGCATAAAGGAACAGCAAGTAATTAGGAAGGCCAATGGTATATTGGCCTTTATTGTAGGGAGCGTGGAGTCCAACATTGTGGAAATCTTGCTGTTATAGTGATTGCACACTGGACTACTGTGTACAACATTACTCCTTTTACCAAAGAAAAGATATCCAGTGTAAGTCTGTTGGACAGAGATGTTGGGATGTAAAGAGTGTAATAGCATTGTAGCTGGATGGCATTAATAGGAAAACTCTTCTATATATCTGATTGCACAATGAAGTTTTAAGACAGAATTACCTCTTTCGGAGCCATGAGATCTCCATGCTATAAGTGAACTGGAGATGTATTGAAATGCGTGTTCACCCAGGGTGGGGTGCAATAAAATTTCACTCGATTGATTTCTGGAATGAAAGAGGACTGCCATATGAGGAGTGCTCGAGTACAGTAGGCTGGTACTTGCTTTGGTTTAGAACAATGGGAGGTAAATCATACTGGTGTAATACTGAATGGTGTAATTTCTAAAAGGCTGGAGAGTCAAGAAGAAAGGTGCTTTATTTCAAGATAAGGGATCAGTTAGGACTGAAAAGAGGAATTTCTGCACTCTGGTTTGTGAATCTTTAGAATTTGTTGCTGTGGAGAGTTATGAATACTCGTGGTTGGAAAAAAATTAAAGAGTATGCTTTTGGACACTAAAGGAACTCTGGGATTATAGGGTAAGAAGAAGTGATGGTGAGGTGAAAGGACATGTCTCATTGAGCAGGTTCAACAGGTGAATGGCCTATTCATGGTCCTGTCTCTTGTGTTACTTTTTTCTCTTGGGTGGCTAGCCTCCTTATATAGCTTGAAGAAGAGTATGTTAGGAAAATAACAAAATAACTTGTAAAGTGTAAAACCCAGCATAATATGCTCGGTTCTGTGAGTTATACACTGTCAATGCTTAACAGGATAATTGCTGCTTTTGTTTTTAATCAGCTCCACCACGATTGCTGGAATTGCCTCTGCTGTCCTCCTGTTCATCGTTATCATTGGGATTCTGGTTTGTTGTTTCTTGTGTTCCTGCTGTTACCTGTACCGTCGGCGACAACAGATGAGGCTCCCCTTCACAGGTCAGTGAGCCAACCCGGATATAACCTCACAGTTCAATCAATCAGTCAGACAGACACCGAATGAACACAGAAAGCTCTGGTAACCTCTGTGGAGAAAGAAACAGCAGTTCATTGCCTCAATCTTCTGATTAGGTAAAGGGGATAGGCTGCCAGGTGGGTGAAAAGATAATTTGCCAGGAGGGTGAAGGGTACAGGTGTCAGATGAGTGAAGTGGTAGGATGCCCAGGTGGTTGATGTTGAGAGGCTCCAGGCAAATGGGAATAGGGGGGTGGGGTTACACTTGTTGACAGTGAGTGCAGGGAGAGTAAGCTGCCAGCTGAATATGGGATAAGGGTACTGGTGCACTGTGGGACCAAGGGGTGTGTGTGAGAGTCTGTGAGGACCAGGAATCTGTGATAGGGAGGGGTGTTAGTCTGGGGAATTACTGGTGAATCCAGGGGTGGGGAATGTGACAACTCCGAGGTCACTCAGGAGCTTTAAGCAGGTTTTTAATCTTCTAACCTGCCTTGGATAACTATTCAGACTGGTCAGTGCAAACCTTCTAAACTCTCCAACTAACTTTTCCAGAAGGTTCCATAGTTCAGCTAATCCCAACTGGATATCTCAACTGACTGATAATTTCCATGGAGTCAGCTGCATGAGGAACATCCTTATGATCCTAATGCACAACTCAATCTTCTACTCTGCTACTAGACCCAACGTACCCTCCCCTTCCACAACAAACCACCCTGATTCCCCATACATGACCCAACTCCACCTACCACAACTCAACCTGAATTCTGCCAACCTCAGACTGCAGCACCCCATTGTCAACCCAACCCGAATCTCTACCTGCCAACATCCCAACTGGATGCACTCCCTCCTCACTCACCAGAACACAACCAGATCGCACCCACATAACACAGCGCAACTCAATCTCCCTCCTCCACAACACAACCCGACCTCCTCCCCTCAAAGCGCACCCTGATCTGTCTCATCACAACCTAACCGAACACCCAGCTCACTCACCTGACAACTCCCATGACATGATTACTCCTCCAACAAACCCCCAAAACTAATTTGACTACCCCTGATAATGACCGAACCTATACAGACTTCCAATTCCTGACTATCTTCTTAGCCTACCCAAAAACTCACTTTGACCTAGCTTGACCCCTATCTCTGGCCTGACCTCTCTGCGTTGCTTGATTCCCCTCCCTCGCCTGATTTCTGTCCCCAGCCTGACCCTCTCCCCAGCCTCTCCCCTTTCCTAACTCCTCTCCCAAACCTAACCCTTGCCCACAGCCTAGCCCCTCTTTAGCGTGCATACGCCCTCTCCTGATGTGATTTCCCCCCCCCACAAACAGACTATTCCCTTCCTGTGCTGACTAACCTCACCGAGGTAACTTACTCCCTCCCGAGCTAACTGCCATGTCCCTCCACAAGTTAACTGCTTCCCTCCCCGAGCTAACAAGGCTCTCCCTGAGCTGACTATCTCCCTCCACAAGTTAACTACTTCCCTTTCCAGATCTAACTACTCCTCCTTGAGCTGACTAGCTCCCTCCACAAGCCATCCGCTTCCCTCCCCAAGCGAACTACCCCTCCCTGAGCTGACCAATTCCCTCCATGTGCTAACTACCCTTGCCCAAACTAACTGCCCCCTCCCTGACTTGACTACCCTCCTGCCTGAGCTAAATACCGTCTTCCTGAATACTGGGAGGCGGTGTGAACTGTGAGGAGGATGCAGAGATGCTTCAATGTAATTTGGACAAATTGAGTGAATGGTCAAATGCATGGCAGATGCAGATAAATGTAAGATTATCCACTTTGGAGGCAAAAAAAGTAAGGGAGATTATTTTCTGAATGGCAGTAAGTTGGGAAAGGAGTGATGCAAGATGACTTGGGTGTCCTTGTACACTAGTCACTGAAAGTAAGCATACAGGAGCAGCAGGTGATGAAGAAGGCAAACAATGAGAGGATTCGACTACAGGAGCAGGGATATCTGATGACAGTTATACTGGGCCTCGATAAGTGTACACCTGCAATATTGTGTGCAGTTCTGGTCTGCGTATTTGAAGAAAGATTTTCTTGCTGTACAGTCAAGGTTTACCAGACAGATACATGAGATGGCAGGACCTTTGGCTGAAGCGACAGTAGATTATTTAGGACAATTTTCACTGGGGTTTAGAAGAATGAGGGGCATTCTCAGAAATCTATAAAACTCTCACAGCACTAGACAGGATAAATGCAGGATAGGTGCTTCTAACGACATTGGAATCCCAAACAAGAGGTCCCAGTTTAAGGATATTGGGTCAGCCATTTAGAAATGAGATGAGAAATGTCTTCACCCAGGAAGTGGTGAGTCTCCAGAATTCTCTACCACAGAAAGCAGTTGAAGCCAAAACATTGCATGTTTTCAAGGAGTTCAACAAAGTTGTTAGGGCTAAAGGGAGCAAAGGGTATGGAGAGAAAGTGGGAACAGTGGACAGAAGGACTGAGTTGTATGATTAGCCATGATTACATTGATTGGTGGTGCAAGCTGAGGACTAAATGGCTTACTGCTGATCTGATTTTCTATGTTTTCATGACTAACCCTCTCCCAAGCTGACTATCCCTGAATCAACTATCCACTTGCCTACCGACACATTTTGTCCATCTCCCCCATCCTATGCACTTGCCCTACTCACTTCAGCCATTCCCCTTTACCCACTTACTTATATACCCATTTACTCATGCAGATAATATCCCCTCAAACATTCAAAGGCTGGATCTTTAAGCTTAACATTCAGCAGCTAGCCATTAACAGGTCTTCCTGACCCTACCCCATTCTGGAAGAGTTCTCTAATAGATGCTGCATGTTTCTGTCGCAGCTGGGATCGGAGGTTGCCAGGAAAATGTGCAGCATCATTGGCTCAGGAAACTTCTGACCACAATGTCAGTCTGACCATCATTGACATTATACTCAGACAATTTTGGTCAATCACTTGTCTTCCTTTCAGATGCTGGCAGCTGCATAAGATTTCTCTTGAAGCCATTCAGAGCCAATCTTGTCAGGTCAGTGAGCCAATCAGAACCATTCTTCCCAGATCAATGAGCCAATCAGAATCAATTTCCCAGGTCAGTGAGCAATCAGCACTGAAAACAATAAACGCTGGAGGTCACAGCAGGTCAGGCAGCATCCATGGAGAGAGAGTAAGCTAACACCATCCTTCCAGATCAGTGAGCAAGCTAACACCATCCTACACAGGTCAGTGAACCAATCAGAACCATCCTTCCCAGGTTTGTGAACCAATCAGAATGTACAATCTGCTAGTGTATTCAGTAGAGATTGGAAGAAAGAGCAAGTTGAAGTGTGGCTGGAAAGTTAGAACAGGATGGAGGGGTTTAGATTCTGGTAACATTGGGATCAGTTCTTGGGAAGGTGGGTCCTGCCAAGCTGCATGGCCAGGACCGGTATTGCAGTGGGAACTTTGTTAGTGCTGCTTGGAAGGGTGATCAGCAGCTGAGCTCAAATGCAAAAGAGAATAGAAGCTGAAATGTAAGTCAAGAATGAATGAACAAGTGTAGAAGAGAAAGCAAAGATAAAAAAAAGGACAACAAAGGGATTGTTCAGTAATCAATGCAGTGAGTCTCATGAATCTGCCAGTTTGATTCAATAGCACATACTTCATCATGCTGTAGAAAAGGGCTGGGACGGCAGCTCAATGTTCCTGGTTACCTTGTTTTCGGACAAGTTAGAGAGGGGGATGAGAAGGAGGGGGGAGGTTTGCAATATTGGCAAAACAGACAGGTGTAAATTGAGGAAGAATGATAGCTCAAAGGAGCATTAAGTGAGGCCACAAGGGTTTGAACTGAGGAATAGAAAAGGGGCAGTTGCACTGTTGAGCATTTACTATCGAGTCCCAAACAGTCAAAGGGAGACAAAAGAGCAAACGTGTATACACTTGTTCATTCATTCTTGACTTACATTTCCAGCTTCTATTCTCTTTTGCATTTGAGCTCAGCTTCTATTGTTTCTATATTTCACATGTGCTCATATTAACTGAAATAAATTCAGTGTTACAAATACTTGATTTCATAAGTCATATGTTTTAGAAGATAACTTTCAGTTTTCAGAGTGGAATTTAAAGTCAAGATAAATAGAAAACTCTGGATTTGCTCCATATTTTGAAACTGTCAATGGTTCCCTCAATACAGGTAAGATCCTCTTAGCATCCACTCTGTTAATTGCACTCAGAATCCTATTTGTTTCATTACAATCACCACTCATTCGACCTAACTCCAGTAAGCATTGTCCCAACCTCATCAACTTTTCCTCATAAGACAAAACCTTCATCCCAGGAATCAGCTGAGTGAACTTTTCTGTTCTGCTTCCAAAGCTTGTCTATCCCTCCTTAATAAGTAAGGTGACCAGAACTGTACATAGTACTCTAGGTGCAGTCTCAACGATGCCTTGTACAGTTTTGCATACAACCACACCATAAGACCATAAGATTTAGGAGAAGAATTAGGTCATTTGGTCCATTGAGTCTGCTCCACTATTTGATCACAGCTGATATGTTTCTTAACACAATTCTCCTGCCTTCTCCCCATAATCTTTGACCCCCTTATTAATTAAGAACCTATCTATCTCTGTCTTAATGCAATCAATAGCTTGGCCTTCACAGCCCTCTGCAGCAATGATTAACCACCCTCTGGCTGAAGAAATTCCTCCTCATCTCAGTTCTAAAGAGTTGTCCCTTCACTTTCAGGCTGTGCTTTGGGTCCTAGTCTCTCCCTCTAGTGGAAACATCTTCTCCATGTCCACTCTATCTAGGCCTCTCAGTATTCTGTAATTTCAGTCAGTCCCACCCTCATCCTTCTAAACTCCATCGACTACAGACCCAGAGCGTTATGAACCACTCCTCACCTTCCGCATCCTTCATCTCTGGGATCATTCTTGTAAATCTCCTCTTGACCCCTCCAAAACCAGCGCATCTTTTCTTAGATATGTGGCCCAAAACTGCTCACAAGTTAGGAGCAGGAGTAGGTGATTCGATCCCTTGAGATTGTTCCACTATTCATTACAATCATGACTGATCTGATTGTAGCCTTAACTCCACTTTCCTACCTTCCCTCAGTAATGTTAGATTCCCTGTAATTGAAGAACATATCTACCTCGAACTTAAAAGTATTCAATGATCCCTCTACCGCTGTCTGGAAAAGTGAGTTCCACAGACTTTTCTTCCTCCGAGAAGAAGCTTATCATCTTCATCTTAAATGGGTGACACCATATTTTTAAATTGTGCCCTCTAGTTCTAGTCTCTACAACTAAAGAAATATCCTTTCAGCATCCAGACTGTAAAATCCCCCTCACAAACATAAATAAGACCACCTCTTTATGCTTCTAAACTCCAAACGATACAGCGCCAGTCTGTTCAAGGCCATTAGATCTGGGGACCTCGTCAGCCTTTAATCTATTAGTTCTCCTAGTGCCTATGCTCTAATAATTATTGGGATGGTTACTCTCTACCACAGTGAAGACAGATATAGAATATTTGACTGTGCCATTTTTTTTTTTCCTTTTATCAATTCCAAAGTCCCATCCTCTACTGGACTAATGCTGACTTAAAATTCGTTTTGAACCTTGTACTGTCTGTTTTTGTACCTCTTGGTAGTTTTCTCTCATCATCACATTTCTCTCATTTTACTTACCTTTTAGTCACTCTTTTCTGTTGCTAAAATGTGTCCAATATTCTGGCCGAATACCACTAACCTTTGCAGCTTTGTACACCTTTTCTTTCAATTTGATATCACTCATAGCTTTCTTAGATAGCTACAGATGGGCATTCCTTCTGCTAGATTTTTTTTTCTTTCTCAGTGGGATACATGTTTGTTGAGAGTAAAGAATTGTCTCCTTAAATGTCTGTCACAGCTTCTCTATCATCCTCCGTTTTAACCTATTCTCCAATTCCACTTTAGCCAACTCTATCTTCGCACATTTTTAGTTAATTTTTGTTGTTATTGATGCTGTCACAAACTGAATATAAAACCTCACCATGTTATATTCATTGTTCCCTCGAGGACCCATTATTGCAAGGTCTAGAATTAATTCTATCTCATTACATATTACATCTTCACTCCCATTTAAGATGGAGATGGTAAGTTTTTTAATTGAGGAAGGAAAGTCTGCAGAACTCACTTTTCCAGACATTGATAAAGATGGGACATTGAATTCTTTTAAGTTGGAGATAGGTAGATTCTTCATTTACAGTTCATTACTATAAACTGTTAGGTTCCAGAATGGTCTAAGAAATTGTCCTTAACGTACACTATGAATCCATCGTCCAAGTCTTGATTTGTCTAATTGATATGAAGATTAAAGTTATCCACAATTATTGCACTATTTGAAGTGACCATCAGGTTAAACCATCACAAGTCATCTCTGTCTAATGAGAGATGTTGCCCAGGTTGGAGGGTTTGAGCTACAGGCAGAAGCTGAATAGGCTGGGGCTATTTTCTCCAGAGTGTCAGAGGGGGAGGGGTGACCTTAATGAGGTTTATAAAATCATGAAGGGCATGGGTAGGGTGAATAGTCAAGATTTTTTCCCCAGGATAGGGGAGTCCAAAACTAGAGGGCATAAGTTTAAGGTGAGAGGGCAATGATGTAAAAGGGCAGTGATTTCACCCAGAGGGTGGTGTGTGTATGAAACAAGCTGCCAGAGGGGATGGTGGAGATGGGTACAATTATAACATTTAAAAGGCATCTGGATGGGTATAGGAATAGGAAGGGTTTGGAGGGGTTATGGTCCAAATGCTGGCAAATGGGATAGATTAATTTAGGATATCTGCTCAGCATGTATAAATTGGACTGAAGGGTCTGTTCTCATTCTGTACATTGCTGAGATTGTGTGTGTGTGTATATATATATATATGAGTGATTGTCAGTTATATGTGAGTAATGTGTGTGAGAAAATACAATTGTGTGTTGTGTAATTGTCAGTATAATTGTGATTATTTGTTCTAGGTCAAAGGGAGGTGACACGCAGTTTCCCAATGCAGCCAGCCAATCCATCCAACATGCCCTCAGGTGCATACCCTCCGTATCCAACAGCTCCTGCCTACGGTGTTCCAGGTAATTTTGAATTAATATAAGCAATGAGCTCCCATTCTTTCGCTTATTTAAAATGCATCAAATATCCCAGTTCTGATGGAATACTATTGATTAAAATTTTTTATTTTATTTCTCTCTCCACAGTTGCTGCCAGATCTTCTGATCTCCAGCATTTGTAGGATTTTGTTTTTGAGTTGAAGTGAACCATGGTTTGAATCTAACATTACAGAATGAAGAGGGAGAGTGGGATTGAGACAGGAGTGGGCAGCTTTCTAATTCGAGACCTTGCAATAATGGGTCCTCGAGGGAACAGTGTATATAACATGGTGAGGTTCTATAGTCAAGGTCCACAGTAGTTGTCTCCCTGCGAGAGCACACTATTCAGCTTTCTCTGCACGTACAACTCAACAAACAGAATTCAGAGTGAGAAATATTTGATATGTTGAGTTCCACGAGAAGTATTGTAACAATGTTCATTTTGTCTGAACGGCCTGAGCTTATTATTTTTTATTCTAATTTTTGTAATATCAGGTTCAACTTTTTTCATTTTTTCAAGAAAAAATATATTGTGGATGTTGGACAAAAGCAAAACAGAGACTGCTGGAGAAACTCAAGCATCTGTGGAAAGCAAAATGAAATTAATGTTTCAGATCAATGACTTTTCATCAGAATTGGGAAAACTCAGGGATATCCTAGTGTGAAAACCAGAGCAGGTTAAATAAGTGGAAACTAGACAGATGAGAAATGTAAAGGAACTAGGGTTTGAATCTCAAGATTTTCTGGCGAAGTGCGAGATGCATCGAGTTTTTTTGAGGGATTCTCGCTGCAGGCACCATAAAATTTTAGAATCATAGAATCACACAGCATAGAAATAGGCCCTTCAGCCAGCCACCATGGCTATGCCAATCAACGAGAATCAAACTATACTAATCCACCTTACCTGCACTTCATCCATAGTCAGCAATGCCCTGGCATTTTAAATGCTCATCCAATACTACTTAAATGTTGCGGGAGTACCTGCCTTAACTACCCTCTCAGGCAGCACATTCCATATTTCTCGCACCCTCTGAGTGAAAACATTTTATTCTCAGATCTTCTGTAAGCCATTTACTACCCACCTTAAACTTAAGCGATCTGTCCTTAGTCATGTCTGCCATGGGAAAAAGATTCTCATAATCTACTCTGTCTGTTATAATTTTGTATACCGCAGTTAGATCATAAAATCCCTGCAGTGTGGAAAGAAACCATTCAGCCCATTAGGTTAGCAGTGATCCTATGAACAGCATCCCACCCAAACCAGTCCCCTACCCTTTCTCTGTAACCCTGTATTTAGCATGGCTAACCCACCGATCTTTCACATCCCTAGTCACTATGGATGATTGAGCACCTAACCTGCACATCTTCAGACTGTGGAAGGAAACTGTAGCACCTGGCAGAAACCATGCAGGCACAGGGAGAACATACAAATGTTCCAAATTTTGCTAACCTTTTTAAAATTGCTACAAACTAAGTGATGGATTCACCATCGTGCTGATTGTGTTTATGGAATCTGAACATTTCAGCAGTCCCAGTTTTGGAGATAAATGATTCTGTAGGATTCACTCTATTTTTGAAGTTGTGGAACTTGGATTCTCTGACTATAATAGTATCCGCCGAAGGTTAAACATCAATACCTTCATAATGCACAGGAACACAGGGACAACTATATCAGCTTCAGTTTTGCTAGCTTTCACAAGATAATGGAATCTCTCTGTGTTGGGATTCCAGCTCTGTATTTTCAGCAAACAGTCCAACAGTGCCAAAATTTCTCACCATTTCTGTTTTTTACAAAAATGACAAGAACGTGTATAGCACCATGTACAACAAAAATGTTATGTTGGTAATATATTTGTGGGTCAACATCTCTAGCTGAAGACTTTGTGAAGAGTACTTGTTATTCACAGTGTTTCTTCAGGACAGAGCGTGTGGTGAGCTTCTGCACGGTTAATCTCTTTCCTGGGGTGATTTTTTTTCCCCTCACTATCTGCGTCTGATGTCTTTTGATAGCTTTTCTCCTTTTAATCAAAGTGTCTGTGCAGATTTTCAATGTTAGTTGCCAATGTGCTCTGTAGTGTAAGTCCTGTATGGCTGCACGTGGATACCAGTATGATCATGAGGAGATGGCAACTATCAGATGCTAATGTCTGTGGACAAGGGATGTGTGTGGCTGATGCCCATGGATCGTGCCCTGAGATGTTGGTTGATTTGAGCAACTCATGGCAAGCTGAATTCGCCAGGTACCTGTTCTGACTTGCAGCTCAGGAATTCTTGATGTCTGGCTTGTTTAGCATGATAGAAAACTGAATATTAATTGGGTGGATTAAGAGTGGCTCAGTGGTTAGCACTGCTGTCTCATATGCCAGGGACCCAGGTTTGATTCCACTCTTGGTGATTGTCTGTGGGGAGTTTTCACACTCTCCTTGTGTCTGCGGGGGGTTTTCTCTGAGTGCTCCAATTTCCTCCCACAGTCAAAGGATGTGCAGGTTAGGTGAATTGACCATGCCAAATTCCCCAAAGTATCCAGGGATGTGGTAGGTGAGGTGGATTAGCCATGGGATTTGTAAGGTTACAGGGATAGGATGGGGGGGTCTGGGTGATTTGTTCTTTATAGGGTCGGTGTGGACTCGATGGACCGAATGGTCTGCTGCCACACTGTAGCGATTCTATAATTCAATAATTCTACAAATTGCAGCTTTAACAAGGTGTTTAAGATGCTACAGTTCCCTTTAATTGACAATTTTCTGCTGCCTTGTAAGAACCTCACCTCACTGTTTGGTCCAAATATAAAATGTACAGCGAGTTTCCCCTGCCATTGCAATGGGCTGTGCAGACTCCTTGCACGATTTTGCTACAAATCTCACAATAGCCCAAGCCCCAAAAGATTCCATCTAAGATGTGTATTTAGAAAAGATGTGAATGCAGAACGGAGAATAGCTGAAAAAGAGAGAAAAATAAAAATTGACAAATAGAGAGACTAGAACACCTGCTGGCAGTAGGTGTTCTAGTCAGAAAATGTTGAACTCAAATCTGGGAGTTTGAAAAATGCCAAATGCCAAATCAGAACACAAAGTGCAGTCCCTCAAACCTCACTGAAGTTTCCCTGGAACCTTGCCACAGGGCCCAGGACAGAGACAGAGATCTCAGAATGAGAGCAACTTGGAGTTTAAAATGAGCAGCAACTTGAAAGTGTAAAATCATGCTTGCAGACTGAATGGAGCTGTCTGGAGCCTTAACCACCCTACCCTCTCACATGCCTGGCATCTACCACCCTCAGCCCTCAACTACTAATCTTACACACTTCTGTCCTTGTCAAAAAGGCTTTGGACATCTAAACCCCCGGATATTGCAGTCAGTGTGGTATAAATGGGCATGATTTGTCCTCCAGTGTTATTCCTACACTGGATGTGCTGGAAGGCTTCTTGAATAGTACTTGACGTTTGATGAAATCAGATTTGGAGTTTCAGGGAATAATAGATAAAAATAAATGCAGTGACAGTCCTGAGTGTGAGCTTGGAAAGTTGGTGAGTGACGGAATGCGATGCAGTGAGGGAGAAAATCAATTCTAAGTCACTGGCAGATTAAACACGAAAAACATGAGCACCACAATGTAGCAGAGTGGTGAGCGAGACAAAAAATACAGAGATTTTGAAAAGCTTCAGAGGAGAGACAACGTGACGATGGGGGAGAGAAATGGCTGAGATGACAGAGAGCGCGACAAGAAGGGAGTCAGGATGTGAGGTAAAAAGGAGCAGGAGTGGTGTAGTGAGACAGGATGTGAAGAAACCAACAAGACTGGCAGAGGTAAGTGGCAAGTGGAGAGGTAGAGGGAAGGGATAGAGTGGTGAGAGGGAATAGAGAGAGAACAATAAGATGGAAGAGGAAGGAGAGAATAGCAAGATGGTAGAAATGGAGAGAGTGGTGAGGGGGTAGAGATCTATGAGAGAGGAAACAGAGTGGCAAGAGGGGTGAAAGAAAAGACATAAAGTGTAGCAAGTAGCTGGAGCGAGGGGATTCTGGACACGAGTGAGTGTAGTGAAGAGTGGGGGGAGTGGTGAGAGGAAAGGTAAAAGGGTGACAGAAAGGGGACAGAATCATTGACAAACTGGGATAGAGAGAAAGGGGAGGGAGAAAGAATGGTGAAAGCAGAAAGAAAGATGGCAACAGAAAGGGAGAGGGCAGTGAGGGAAGGAAATGGAAGAGTGCACTGAGAAGGGAAAGTACGCTTGTGAGAACATGAGAAAGAGAGGAGTACAGGAGATTTATGAGGTGGATGGAGCTATCCACTTGAAAATTTAGACATTGCAGCAAATGGGTAGATGATTGGTTGCTGAATATTTTGTAATTTTGTCACTTCTGTAATTTATTATTAATTCCGAGGAAGGAATGTGATATCACTGTTATAAGTTGAGTATTTATTGTAAGGGTTGTGTACAAATAGCTAGATTGAATTACTGCTTCTTAAAGAAGGAATATGAACAGAAATCTCTTAATTATTAAGTTTATAGCAGACGAAAAGGAACTGATTGAGAATGGCTGAGTAATTCCACGTTCCAGTCTCCAGTTCTCAGGGTCGGTTAGCTCAGTTGGTTGGATGGTTGGTTTGCAAAGCAGTGTGATGCCAACAACATGGATTCAATTCCCATCATTGGCTGAGATTACCATAAAGGACTCTCATTCTGAACCACTCCCTTCACTTGAGGTATGGTGGGTCTCAGGTTAAATCACCACCAGTTGTCTCTCTCTCTCTCTCTCTACTGAGAGAGCAGCCGTATGGGCTGGTAATTCTATGGTGACACACAAAAAAGTAAATAATCCAAAAGGAAGCTTAATGCCTGGCAGGAAAGCTTGGCTGCATGGAACACCTATATCCACTCGATTGATTTATTTATTGTCATATGTACCTAGGTACAGTGAAAAACTTTGTTTATGAGTAGTGCAGTCAGATCATAAGCAAGGACATACAGATCATAGGGTGAAAAAAGACTAGACAGAAGCACACAAGTTACCTTGCCCAGGGCGTGTGCTAGGCAAGGTCAGCATTATTTGAAGTTAGAGAATACATTCAGCAGTCTAATAACAGCAGGGAAGAAGGTGTTCTTGAATCTACTTGTGTGTGTGTGTGTGTGTGTTCAAACTTGTGCACCTTCTGCCTTATGGAAGAAGTTGTAGCAGAGCACTGCCGGGATGCAATGGTGCTTTGATAATGTTCACAGCCTTTCCGCAGCAGCAGGCCATAGAAATGGAGTCCCTATTTGGCAGGTTGGCTTCCGTGATGATCTGGGCCATACACACGACCTTGTGCAGTTTTTTTTACCGTCCTGGGCACAGCAATTGCCATACCAGGCTGTTTCCGGACAGTATGCTTTCAATGGTGCAATTGGAATCGTTGGTGAGAGACCTTGTGGATGATGTTGGCATCGTAAATGGAATCCATGGATGGAAGGTTGGCTTCCGTGATGGTGTTGGGCTGTGAGGGCCCTTGTGAACAAACCTGAGGGAAAGAAAACAAGTCGACAAACAAAGGTTGAAGTACAAAAGAAAACCTAAGAACAGATGGTGGGCAGAAAGAGAGCAGGAAATCCAGTAACTTACCAACAGCCACAATGTGTGTAGATTCTTTAGTGCAGTCAGAGAGTCATAAAGTTGTATAGCAAGGAAACAAACTCTTTGGTCCAAATCGTCCATGCCGACCAGATATCTTATATTAATCTGGTCCCATTTGCTAGCATTTAGCCAATATCTGTCTAAATCCTTCCTATTCATATACCCGTCCAGATGCCTTTTAAATGTTGTAATTGTATCAGCCTCCACCAGTTCCTCTGGAAGCTCATTCCAAAAGTGTACCACGCTCTGTGTGAAAAAGTTTCTCCGTGAAGTCCCTTTTAAATTTTTCACCTCTCCCCTTAAACTTAAATCCTCCAGTTTTGGACATCACTACCCTGGGAAGAAAATCTTGGCTATTCACCGTATCCATGCCCCTCATGATTTTATGGCCACCCCTCAGCCTCTGACACTCCAGGGAAAGTAGCCCCAGCCTATTCAGCCTCTCCCTATTGCTCAAACCCTCCACCCTGGCAACATCCTTGTAAATCTTTTCTGAACCCTTTCAAGTTTCACAACATCTTTCCTATAGTAGGGAGACCAGTATTCCAGTAATGGCCTAGTCAATGTCATCTACAGCCGTAACATGACCTCCCAACTCCTATACTCATTGCACTGACCAATAAAGACAAACATATCAAATGGCTCCTTCACCACCTGTCTACCTGTGACACCACTTTCAAGGAACTATGAACCTGCACTGCAAGGTCTCTTTGTTTGGGAACACTCCTCAGGATCTTACCAGTAGGTGTATAAGTACTGCCCTGATTTGCCATACCAAAATGTAGCACTTCACATTTGTCTAGATTAAATTCCAACTGCTACTCTTTGTCCATTGGCCCATCTGATCAAGATCCCATTGTAATCTGAGGGAACCTTTTTCACTGTCTATTATACCACCAATTTTGGTATCATCTGCAAATTACTTAACATACTTCCTATATTCACATCCAAATCATTTACATCAATGACAAAAAGCAGTAGACCCAGCACCGATCCTGCAGCACACCGCTGGTCACAAGCCTCCAGTCCGAAGAGCAATCCTTCACTCTGTCTCCTACCTTTTAGCCAATTTTGTATCCAAATGGCTAGTTCTCCCTATATTGCTTATGATCTAACCTATTAACCATTCTACCATGTGGAATCTTATCAGATGCCTTACTGAAGTCCATATACACAACGTCCACCACTCTGCCTTCATCAATCCTGATCATCACTTCTTCTTCAAAAAAAAACTCAATCAGGTTAGTGAGACATGATTTCCCACAGACAAAGCAATGTTGACTATCCCTAATCCAGACCATCCATGGCCCAAGCATCTCAGGAATTACCTGCCAACAGCTGAGAACTGAGTAGGGCTCATAAAGGACAGAGAAGCTGTCAGTGTTAATTGAGCATTGAGAATCTCCTCGAACAAACCTCAGTCCTCGATGTGAGTGTCCTTGACCATATCCTATAGCATGCTTCCTGCCTCCATCTCAACATAACCCCAGCCCCACCCGCGATTGAAAAGACCACTCGGGCAGCTGAGAACCAACAAAGCCACCAGAACAGACCGACTAAGCAAAGACATGCCAGAGAATTCCTAGAGACCTGGCACTCCAACCACAACGCCGTAAACAAACACATAGATCTAGATGCCATCTATCAACCTCTCAGAAAACGAACAGGAAATGACATCACCACAAACCCCAGGAACCCCATCCAGGAGAAACATATAAATAGAAAGCAGGAGACAACAGCTTCGCTTCACTTGGAGGTCGCCACTGATGATGTTACCTAGCCAGGTAATGAAACGTCTGGATATCAAACCTACAGCTCAGCGAGCAAACAGTAGAACAGCTCTCTTGGCACATGACCTCATCTGGAAGAAGGAGAACAGACCAGCAGTTCTTCAATGTCCTGTTATTGTGACAATTTTCGAGAAAGGAGAGAAGGCTGATTATGGGAACACCCGAGGAGTCTCTCTGCTGTCAACCTCAGGGAAGGTCATTGCAAAAATCTTCCTCAGTCACCTCCTAGATGCTGAAGTGCTGCTCCCAGAGTCTCAGTGTAGATTCCATCCATCCGAGGCTCAATGGACATGCTCTTCACAGCAAGCCAAGTACTAGAAAAGTGCATAGAGCAGCAGCAACCTCTACGCATGGCCTTATTCGACTTCATAGATGTCTGTGACCCTATCAAATGGGTTGGATTATGAAATGTCCTCCTCAGATTTAGCTGGCCACTGAAATTCATTACCAGCCTCTGCTTACTGCTGGACAACGTGTGAGCTGTGATCCAGACTAGTGGACCCACCACTGACCCAACCTGAGTGCATATGGTGTCAAGCAAGGCTATGTCGTCACTCCACCATGTTTCTTGATTTTCCTTGCTGCAACCCCGCACCCAATATCCATGAAGTTTCCCACTGGAATGGAGTATCTCAACAGGATGACCAAGATCACGCCTAAACTCTGCCTCAAGCTGCAATATGCCGATAACACTTAACTGTGCACAAACTCAGAACTCTAGCTGCATTCCATCATCAATGCATGCATGGAGGCAAATAAGAGAATGAAGCCAAAGCTCATCTTATCAACTTAATCCCACCATGCAAGACTAGCATCCCAACAGTCAAAATTCACAAGGAGGTACTGGAGAAATGTGGATTAATTCCCACACTTGGGGAACATCCTCTCAATGAGGGCAAAAGTCAACGATGAAGTTCAGCATTGACTCCTTTAGTTCTTTGCAAAATAGAGGTCAAACATAACAGCAAAAAGTGTGTGCAAAAATCCACCTTCCCACCTCTTCAAGCAACCCCTGGCCAGGATGTGTGGATTCAGGACCTGACTGTTTAGTTACAGTAAGATCCCAAACTCCAGAGTAGAGGACATCATCCTCAACCTAGGGGGACTGCCCAAGAGCCAACAACTCCATCCATCACTTTGCTGTGATTAGTCTGATGGGGTGATCACATTGGATTTTTCTGCTTTTTGTGAAGATAGAGCTTTGTCTCCACAAGAGCTATGCAGTAGCCACCCCAATCATTACCATAGAATATTATGCTATAGATAGATCTGCTCCAATAGAACCTGGTAAAGTATGTTTTTCCCTTGTTTTCCTCACAACCTCTCTCAGACTGAGTCTCGAAGCTACGATCTTTTGGACTCAGCCAGTTCAGACAGAAGTGGTGCTTTTTGTGATGGACGTTGAAGTCCCCCCCCCCACCCCCCATGTTTCTGTGCTCTTGTTGCTCTTCAGGCATCCTCTAGTGCCTATTAATAAAGGGATGGGATTGGTACGTTACTGAGAAAGGATCTTAGATAGGAAGAACTACGTGTAGAATAGAATCTGGTTGGTGAAGGAAAGAAACAGCAGGGGGCAGCAAACATTGGTAGAAGACATTTTTAGGCCACAAAACTTTACTAGCATTGTAGGACATGCTATAAATATAATTATAGATGCAGGTAGCAGAGTAATGAAGTAAATATGAGTGACTTCAATCTGTATATAGAATTGATAGATCTAACGAACACCACTGCTGTGGAGGATGAATTCCTGGAATATGTACAAAATGGTTTTCTGGAACAGTTGGTTGTGGAACTTTTTAGATGTAGCATTATATATTTAGAAGGGGTTATTTAATAATTATATTATGTTACGATGCGGAGGTCGAACCCCTCTGCTAATTAAAACTAAACCACCCAGATAAGCTCGCCTCACCTGTAATCTGATTAAAAATGTGAGTGAGTGAAAGAAAACCCTAATTTCCAGCGTTTAAAGAGAGAATAACAACTTATTTTCCTCACTCCTAACAATGAACAATAAGCAAAAACTGTGAATAATCCTGAATCCCTTTTTCTTAACTAATCACTATCTAACCCTAACCCTATTAAAATGCTACTCCAATAACACAATTATTAAACATTATGGGCGGCACGGTGGCACAGTGGTTAGCACTGCTGCCTCACAACGTCAGAGACCCGGGTTCATTTCCCACCTCGGGCAACTGTCTGTGTGGAGTTTGCACATTTTCTCCATGTCTGCATGGGTTTCCTCCAGGTGCTCCGGTTTCCTCCCACAGTCCAAAAATGTTCAGGTTAGGTGAATTGGCCATGCTAAATTGCCCGTAGTGTTAGATGAAGGGGTAAATGTAGGGGAATGGGTCTGGGTGGGTTGCTCCTTGGAGGGTCGGTGTGGACAAGTTGGGCCGAAGGGCCTGTTTCCACACTAAGTAATCTAATCTAATCTAAAAATTAACTTAATCTCTCAATCTCCATATCTCTCAGTCTCTTATGCTGTCTTCCTTCTGGTCTTCCAAATCTCCTTCCTCCCGTCCTTCTGATTCTGTTGTCATCTCCTGTGATTTTCTTCTTTTTTACTGTGAGTGTCTTTGTATAAAATTTCTTGGTGTCTTTAATAGATTATGCCTTATGAGAGATTTCTTTGAGAGTATTGAGACGTTTATTGCTTCAGATGGCAGTTGGCTCTAACTAATTTTCAAAATGCTCTTTTTTATCCTTCCAAGACTCGTACCCTCTCATTGGTCCAATGTTGTCAATACAGTCAAATTCAAAGTCATTTGGTTTTTGGTATCTTGGGCATAACTTAAATTAATTGGTTAAATTCAAATCCAGTTGCCTTAACATCAAACACAACCCCAAGCTGATTGTTATATATTATCAGTTCCCAGCACACACTGAACCTGTCAGCTAGTCATAGACACATGTGCTGTCACAATCTCTCAGCTCAGAAAAGACACCTCTCTCTTAAAGTGACCATACACACTTTTGACTTCATAGCACCTCCCCTCTTAAGAAAGAAATAAACCATAATAATGAAACTTCCCTCCCCTTTGTGGACCTCTCTGTCTCTGGCAACTGATTTAACACGTTCTCCCCGTGTCTGCGTGGGTTTTCTCCGGGTGCTCCGGTTTCCTCCCACAGTCCAAAGATGTGCAGGTCAGGTGAATTGGCCATGCTAAATTGCCCGTAGTGTTAGGTAAGGGGTAAATGTAGGGGTATGGGTGGGTTGCGCTTTGGCGGGTCGGTGTGGACTTGTTGGGCCGAAGGGCCTGTTTCCACACTGTAATGTAATCTAATGTAATCTAAAATCTAATCTAATCTAAAAACACTGACATCTACTTCCAGCCCAGCAAATCCCACAGCTACCTTCACTACATTCCCACACCACCACCACCACGGTAAAAGCACAATCCCTTACTCCCACCTCTGCTATATCTGCTCCCAAGATGAACAGTACTACTCCAGGACATCCCAGAAGTCTCCTACTTCCAGGACCGAAATTTCCCCTCCCCTGTGATTAACAATGCTCTCTCAATCACAACTCCTCCATTTCCCACACCTCCACCCTTGAACCCCAACCCCCTGCCCGTCGCAACAAGGATAGAATCTCCCTGGTCCTCACATTCCACCACACTAATCTCCCAATCCAGTGTATCATCCGCTGCCATTTTTGCCACCTACAATCAGACCCCACTACCCTTCCCAATCCTATCTGCATTCCATAGGAACCGTTCCTTCTCTGACTCCCTTGTTACGTCTATACTCACCACTCATCCCCTGTCCACAGTTGGCCCCTTCTCCTACTTCCGTAAGAGGTGCAAAATCTGCCTGTACCCCCTCCTCCCCCAACCTCACCTCTGTCCAAGGCCCCAAAGGATCATTCCACATACGACAGAAATTTACTTGCATATTCTCAAACTTTATTTACATGCATCTGTTGCACTCAATGTGGTCTCCTCTACATCAGAGAGACTGAGTGCAAACTCACTGAATGATTCAGGGAACATCCCTGGTCCACATGCATCAAACGACCCCACCTTCCTGTAGCCATCCATTTCAACTCCCCCCAATGACATGTCCATTCTGGGCCTCTACCGTCTAAGCAAGGCCACCCACAAACTGGAGGAGGAACACCTCATCTCCCGCCTCAGGAGCCTACAACCACAAAGCCTCAACATTGAATTCAAAGTTACAAATCTCCCTTCCCCCCCCCCCCAACCCCATCCCAGATCCAACCCTTCACTCAGCTCCACCCTCGACCTGACCTACCTATCCATCTATCCATCTCCCTTCCCACCTATCTGCTCCACATTTTCCACTGACCTATCACAATCATCTCCTATCTTCCATCTCTTCGCCCATCTATTGACATCCCAACTACCTTTCCCTAAGCCCTGTGCCCCTCCCCCTATTTATTTCTCAGTCCCCTTCCCCCTCCCAAGTCCTGATGAAAGGTTAAGTCCGAAACGTCGACTCTCTTGCTCGTCAGATGCTGCCTGACCTGCATTGCTTTTTCCAGCGCCACACTTTATCAACAGGGACTTAGGAGAGCAAGAATAGGCCATGAAATGACTTTGGCAAGTAGGTTAAAGAGAGTCCCAAGGCATTCTATGCAGACATTAAAAACAAGAGGATAACTAGGGAGAAGGTAGGATCACTCAAAGATAAAGGAGGGAACTTGTGCTTGGAGGCAGGCGATGTGATCGAGATTCTAAATGAGTATATTGCATTAATATTCGCCCAGGAGAAGGACAAGGTGAATAGCGCGATTAGTGTGGAGCACGATAATATACTGGATCATTTTGACATCAAGAAAGAATCACAGCTACAGAGACGAATGTTGTTGAGGAAGGTTTGTCTACTGAGTCAGTATGGGTGGGAGTTAGGAACAGCAAGAGAACAGCCACCACATTGGGGGGTTTCTAAAGACCACCTAATAGCAGTAGGGAGATTGAAGATCTCAGAGACGGGCAGATTCTGGAAAAATGCAGAAGTAGCAGGGTTGTTGTTATGGATGATTTCAACTTTCCCAATATCAACTGGAATCTCCTAAGTGCAGGTGGTTTGGATGTAGCCGTTTTTGTCAGGTGTGTTCAGGAGGGTTTCCTTACTCAGTATGTAGACAGGCCGATGAGGGGAGAGGCCATTTTGAATTTGGTGCTCAACAACGAGCTAGGACAGGGGTCAGACCTCGCGGTGGGAGAGCACTTTGGTGAAAGTGATCACAACTGCCTCACATTTAGCATAGCCTTGGAGAATGAAAGGTGCAGTTGCTGAGGGAAGATATTTAATTGGGGAAAAGGAAATTATGGCGCTATCAGACAGTAGTTGGGAAGTACAGACTGGGCACAATTGTTCCACAGAAAGGGCACAGCAGACATGTGGAGACTGTTTCAAGGAGCAGTTGTTGCGAGTGATGCACAAATTTGTTCCTCTGGGACAGGTAAGAAGGGGTAAGATTAAGGAACCTTGGATGATGAGAACAGAGGAGCTTCTCATCAAAAGGAAGGAGGCAGTTTATGTAAGGTGGAGGAAGCAAGGATCTAGCACAGCTTTAGGGGATTACAAGCTTACTAGAAAGGAGCTCAGCAATGGACTGGGGAGAGCCAAGAGGGGGCAAGAGAAAGGTTTGGCAGGAAGGATTAGGGAGAACCCAAAGGTTTTTTACTCATACGTGAGGAATAAGAGAATGATCAGGGAGAAAACAGGGCCGATCAGGGATAGCGGAGGGAACTTGTGTGTGGAGTCTGAGCAGATAGGGGAAGCCCTAAATGAGTTTTTTGCTTCGGTTTTCACCAAGGAAAGGGAACTTGTTGTAAATGAAAACTTAGAGGAGCTGGGATACAGTCTTGACCAGATCAAGATTGATGAAGATGATGTGCTAGAAAGTTTGGAAAACATTAAGATTGATAAGTCTCCAGGGCCAGACCAGATTTATCCAAGGCTGCTCCGGGAAGCGAGAAAGGAGGTTGCTAAGCCGCTGGTGAGGATATTTGCCTCCTCACTCTCCACGGGAGTCGTACCGGAGGAATGGAAGGAGGTGAATGTTGTTCCACTCTTCAAGAAGAGTAATAGAGAAATCCCTGGCAATTACAGACATGTCAGTCTGTTGTCAGCAAAGTTGTGGAAAGAATTCTGAGGATAAGATTTATGACTATTTGACAAAGCATAGTGTGATCAAAGGCAGTCAGCATGGCTTTGTGAGGGGCAGGTCATGCCTCACAAATCTTATTGAGTTCTTTGAGGAGGTGTCAAGACAGGTTGACGACGGTTGAGCGGTGGATGTGGTGTATGTGGTCTTCAGCAAAGCATTTGATAGGGTTCCCCATGGTAGGCTCATTCATAAAGTCAGGAAGTAAGGGATACAGGGAGATTTGGCTGTCTGGATTCAGAATTGGCTGGCTGACAGAAGGCAGAGAGTGGTTGTAGATGGAAAGTATTCTGCCTGAAAGACAGTGTTGAGTGGGATCCCGCAAAACTCTGTTCTTGGGCCTCTGCTTTTTGTAGTTTTTATAAATGATTTGAATGAGAAGGTTGAGGGGTGGGTTAGTAAATTTGCCAATGACACAAAGGTTGGAGGTGTGGTTGATAGAGGGCTGCTGCAGCGCGACATAGACAGGATGCAGAGCTGGGCTGAGAAATGGCAGATGGAGTTCAACCTGGATAAATGTGAAGTGATGCATTTTGGAAGGTCGAACTCAAATGCTGAATATAGGATTAAAAACAAGATTCTTGGAAGTGTAGAGGAACAGAGGGATCTGGGTGTGCAAGTACATAGATCCCTCAAAGTTGCCACCCAAGTGGATAGGGTTGTTAAGAAAACATATGGTGTTTTGGCTTTCATTAATAGTGGGGTCGAGTTTAAGAGCCACGAGATTTTGCTGCAGCTCTATACGACTCTGGTGAGACCATACTTGGAATACTGTGTCCAGTTCTGGTCGCCCTACTATAGGAAAGAAACAGAGGCTTTGGAGAGGGTGCAAAGAAGGTTTACCAGGATGCTGCCTGGGCTTGAGGGCTTGCCTTATGAAGAAAGGTTGAATAAGCTCGGACTTTTCTCTCTAGAAAGAGGAGGAAGAGAGGAGACCTGATCGAGGTATACAAAATAATGAGAGGAATAGATAGTGTCAATAGCCAGAGACTTTTCACCAGGCAGGATTGACTGATACAAGGAGTCATAGTTTGAAGATATTTGGAGGAAGGTATAAAGAAGACAGGTTCTTTATGCAGAGAGTTGTGAATGCATGGAATGCGTTGCCAGCGGTGGTGGTGGAAGCAGAGTCATTGGGCACATTTAAGCGACTGCTGGACATGCACATGGATAGCAGTGAGTTGAGGGGTGCGTAGGTTAAGTTACTATATTTTACGTTAGGATTAAGTCTCGGCCCAACATTGTGGGCCAAAGGGCCTGTTCTGTGCTGTACTTTTCTATGTTCTATTTTCTAAAAAAGTGGTGTCAGGTCTCTTAAAGAGCATTAAGGTTCCCAGGGCGCAGTCGTATCTACTGCAGGTTATTGAGAGAGAGAAGAGGCAAGTTTGCTGGGGCCTTGACCAAGATCTTTGTATCTTCGTTAGCCACTGGAGAAGTCCCAGAGGACTAGTAAAAATCTAATGTTGTTCCCCTGTTCAAGAAGGGAAGTGGGAATAATCCACAAAACTGTAGACCAGTGAGTCTCACATCCATAGTTGGGAAACTATTGAAGAGATTCTTAGGGATAGATTTTATATGCATTTGGAAAAGCATGGCCTAATTAGGGATAGTCAGCGTGGCTTTTTGTGTGGCAGGTCATGTCTTACTAACTTGATTGAATTTTTCGAGGATGTGATGAAGGTGATTGATGAGGGTGGAGCAGTGGATGTTGTCTACATGAATTTTAGTAAGGCTTTCAGCAAGGTCCTTCACAGTAGGCTCATCCAGAAGATTACAATGCATGGGATCCACGGTGACTTGGCTGCTTGGATTCAGAGTTCGCTTGCCTCTGGAAGGCAGAGAGTAGTGGTGAAAGGGTGTGTTTTAGTCTGGATGTCCATGACACAGGAATCCATACTGGGATCTCTGTTGTTTGTGATACATATCAATGACTTAAATGAAAAGGTAGATGGGTGTGTTAGTCAGTTTGCAAACAACATAAAGATTAATAGAGTTGCGGATAGTGTAGAAGGTTGTCAGATGTCACAGTGAGATATGGATCAGTTGCAGGTCTAGGTGGAGAAATGTGTTGGAGTTTACTCTGGACAAGTGTGCGATGCTGCACCTTGGGAGATCAAACGTTAAAGTAAACAGATAATGGCAGTACCCTGAACAGCATTGATGTACAGAGGGATCTTGGGATTCAAGTCCATAGCTCCCTGAAAGTGGCCAAACAAGTAGCTAGGGTGGGAAAGAAGGCCTATAGCATGCTTGCCTATCTGCTGTAGCACATGTTTCTTCAACATGAACTGGCTTCAAGGTGATTGAAGGGTTTAGCCCGTTATTTGCAGAATGTGAACTTTCCTTACCTGTATTGGCTGTAACGCAACTTGGGCCCCTTTAGTTAAAAGGTGCGGCTATTGTGCGATTTTCTTAAGACGCGAGATTGCATGAGAATGGAACAATCATGTTATATTAGAACTAACTGTACAAGAGTCAGAATGTCATCATGCAGCTTTATAAAGCTTTGATTAGGTTACACTTCGAGTATTGCATTCAGTTCTGGTCGCCACATTACAGGAAAGACATGGAGGCTTTGGAGAGGGTACAGAAGACGTTTACCAGGATGCTGCCTGGACTTGAGGGTATGAACTAAAAGGAGATGCTAGAAAAACTTGGGTTGTTTTCTTTGGAACAGTGGAGGCTGAGTGGAGACTTGATAGAAGTCTATAAAATAATGAGATGTGTAGATAGGGTTGGCAGTCGGAATCTTTTTCCAGAGTTGAAATGCCTAATACTAGGGGGCAGGCATTAAAGGTGAAAAGGGGAAAGTTCAAAGGAGATGGGAGGGGCAAGTATTTTAGACAGTGTGATAGATGCCTAGGACTTGCTGCCAGGGGTGGTGGTGCAGGCAGATATGAAAGGTGCATTTAAGGAGCTTCTAGATAATCACGTGAATGTGCAAGGAATGAAGGGATATAGACTAAGGGCAAGCAGAAGGGATTAGTTTAATTTGGTGTCATGTTTGGCACAGTGTCATGGGCCAAAGGGCCTGTTCCTGTGCTGAACTGTTCTAGGTTCTGCCATAAAGTTTGGAGATAATGTAGTTCAATCCAAAATGAAGATGTTAAATTCTGAACAAAGGGAGCTCTAATGGGATGAGAATAGATTGGCAGTGGTGGCTTGGGAAAATACATTAAAGGGTATGACAATGGATAAGCTAGTATGTAAAGAATTAATATATGATTTACAATAAAAATATATTCCTTTAAGGCACAAAGAAACAGGAAAAGTGAGCTAACCATGGCTAACAAAGGAAATCCCACACCTAGAGTGCATTCTGTGCCCTTGCCAATCTTCATGCTTCTTCCAAGTATTGTTCAACACAGAGAAGTACTGATTCATCAGCCGAGGGAGGGAGGTGCATGGTAATGAGCAGGAGGTTTCCTTGCCTGTATTTAACTTGGTGCCATCAGACTGCAAAGGTTTGAGAGTCAAAGTTGAGAATTTCCAGGGCAACTCCCTCCCAACAGTATACCACTGTGCTGCTGCCACTTCAGCTTGGGTCTGTCCTGCTGGTGTTACAGGATATATCCAGAAATGGTGATGGTGTTGTCTGGGGCATTGTCTGTAAGTTATGATTTCGTGAGTATGACTCTGTCAGTCTCTTGCTTGACTAGTCTGTGAGATAGCTCTCCCCATTTTGGCATTAGCCCCCAAATGTTAGGAGGAGGGCATTGCAGTGTCGACAAGGCCGGTTTTGTCATTGTCATTTCCAGTGCTGAGGTTGATGCCAAAAAATCTTTTTAAGATTATATTCCCTACGGTATGGAAACAGGCCCTTCAGTCCAACACGTCTACACCAACCCTCTGAAGAGTGACCCACCCAGGCCCATTCCCTTACATTTACTAAAGCACCGAACACTATGGGCAATTTAGCACAGCCAATTCACCTGACCTGCACATCTTTTGGATTGTGGGAGGAAACCGGAGCACCCGGAGGAAACCCACACAGACACGGGGAGAATGTGCAAACTCCACCCAGACAGTCGCCCGAGGTGGGAATCGAACCCTGGTCCCTGGCGGTGTGAGGCAGCAGTGCTAACCACTGAGCCACCATGCCACCTGAATAGTTTCATCATTCGACTTCTAAATTCCAGATTTTTATTGAATTCAGATTCCATCTTATGCCAAGTTGGAATGTGAACCCAAATATTATCTAAATGTCTTGATTCCTTTCCAGTGATAATATTATTACCCCATCATTTCCCCCTTCTGCCTTATTAAGTAGATCATAGAAACCCTACAGTGTGAAAGCAGGCCATTCAGCCCATCTTGTCCACAACAACCCTCCAATGAGCATCCCACCCAGACTCACCCCATCTCTGTAACCCTGCATTTCCCATTGCTAATCCACACTTCCTGCACATCCTGGACACTACAGGGCAATTTAGCATGGCCAATCCACCTAACCTGCTCATCTTTGGATTGTGGGATGAAACTGGAGCATCTGTAGGAAACCTGCGCAGATACGGGGAGAACGTGCAAACTCTATACAGACGGACGCCTGAGGCTGGAATCGAACCCTAGTCCCTGGCGCTGTGAGGCAGCAGTGCTAACCGCTGAGCCATCGTGCCATTTAAGTAGTCTTTTATGCAGCACTTTATTGAATATGTTTATTGCATGAACTGGTTCTCCTTTATCTATTCTATTTGTTACCTCAAAGAATTCTAGCAGATTTGTCAGGCATGATTATTCCTTAGTGGATAGGGCTTTAAACTAAATAGTTGAGTGGAGGGGGAGGTTAGTCGGTTGCGTGGAGAATTATGGAAAAACTTAAAGGATGGGGGGGACGTTCAGCAAGGATTATTATAGTTTTCAAAGCAAGTAGTAGGACAGTTGTGAAGAAGGGTCTGTGGACCTGAAATATTAACTCTGGTTTCTTTCCACAGATGCTGCCAGACCTGCTGAGCTTTTCCAGCAAGTTTGTTTGTAATGGCACAGAGAGTGTGGAAAGGGTCAGGAATCTAACTTCAGGCACAGCAAATAGGAAGGTCATGAGAAGGGGTGCAGTCAGCTCAGGACTGAGGACCTAAGTGCACAGTGTACATAACTAGGTCAATGAGCCCGTAGGGCAGATTGAAGTTTGCAGGTATGTTGTGTGTATCACAGATATGTGGCTGCAAGATGATAGGGGCTGAGAACTACATATCCAAGGGTATGCATCTTATTGAAAGGACAGGCCAATGAGCAGAGGGGGCAGGGTCGTCTTGTTAGTAAGAAATGAAATTAAATCAACAGCAAGAAGTAATACAGATTCAGAATATGTAGAAGCTGTGGGTAGAGTTCAGGAACACTGATGGGAGTTATGTACAGATCTCCTAGCAGTAGTCAGGATGTGGGGAAGAAAAGAAATCAGAAGATAGAAAAGGCATTTAAGAAAGGCATTATGACAATAATTATGGGGTCTTCAATATGCAGGTGGACTGAGAATATTTGGTTGGTTATAGATCTCAAGAAAAGGAATTCACTGAAAGACTTTGAGATGGTGTTTTGGAGCAGCTTGTGGTAGAGCCCACTAGGAGTATTGTGTACCGTGTTGTCTCCTTATCTAAGGAAGGATATACCTGGCGTAGAGGAAGTGCACTGAAGGTTCGCCAGACTAATTGGATGGTAGGATTGTTTTATGAGGAGAGACTGGAAAGAAATGGTCTTGTGAGGGAACCTTGGTTGACGAGGGAGGTTGAATGTCTTGTAAAGAGGAAGAAGGAGGCTTACATAAGGTTGAGGAAACAAGGTTCAGACAGAGCAGTGGAGGGATACAGGATAGCCAGAAGGGACCTGAAGAAAGGGATTAGGAGAGCCAAGAGAGGGCATGAAAAATCTCTGGTGGATAGGATCAAGGATAACCCAAAGGCATTTTATGCGTATGTGAGAAACATGAGAATGACGAGAACGAGGGTAGGTCCGATCAAGGACAGTAGTGGGAGAATGTGTATTGAGTCAGAAGAGATAGGAGAGGTCTTGAATGAGTACTTTTCTCCAGTATTTA